>NC_034608.1:89473973-89483107 GCF_900095145.1 Mus pahari
CCCTCTAGAATTTGACAAATTCCTGGAAGAACGAGCCAAAGCTGCCGACAGACTTCCCAACCTGGCCAGCCCTCCAGCTGAGGGCCCCCCCAGACCATCTCCTGGAACAGCCCCTCGGAGGAAGGCCCAGGAGAAGGACGACGACATGCTGTTTGCCTTATGAACGCAGGGTCCTGCAGCCCAGGGCCTGACACTCTCATACCCACTGGGGCCCCTCCCTCCCTTGGTATTAAGGCTGCTTGGGGGTGTTTTGTTACCCCGCTTCTCTTCTCACAGAGCCTGGGCAGCAAGGGGGTGAACTGAAGGAATAAGTCAGCCCTCCACTGGAATCCTGACTGGTCCTGCCTTCTTCCCATCCTGCTAATGACTATGATTTTACTGAGACCTTGGGCCCCAGACGAGCTGACCTGATAGGACCTGATTGACCTGGTGTAAGGCTGCTTCCATGAAATCCCCCTGGTCCCTTCCCCAGAGAATTCCACGGGAGCCCTCCAGAATCTACACTACCAGTCTAGGCAACAGAGGAGACATTACCACAGCCTTGCCTATCCCATCCCCCTGCTGAGTGAGGCCCAAGAAAGGCTTCAGTGGCTGTTGGGATGGGTGTGGTGGCCCCTGCTGAGCTACCCACTGTCCTGGTACGAAGCTGCACCCATCGAGGGGAGACCTCACTGCCCAGGTGTCACGATGAGGCCTCGAGGGTTCCTCCACTGCCTTTCCCCTATCCTTGCTCTGTTCCTCCAGCAGAGCTCCACCCACCTGGGGCTCACCTGTTGATTGGTCCTAAGGTACAGGGAGAGGTGCCTTTTGTATCCCCAAATAAAAGTAGAAAACCACTTGTCAGCATGATCTGCTCTGGCGGAAGCAGTTTGAGCTCACTGGGGGCAGGGCATCTGCTTTGAACTCAAGGCCATCTGAGTGGTGAGCATCTCCAGGGCACTCGCAGCACAGCAGGGCAGAGCGCACATGCTCAGATACAGTCCCTGCTTCACCCCACAGATCCAGCCTCCCTCTGCTGTGCACAAGACAGCCATTCACCTGTTTGGGTCCTTTCATATTCCACTGGACCTGGGATATTCCATTTTCATGCAGAAGGGCTGAGAGTCCATGTCCAAGCCAGGCCTGTCCACCCCTGACCTGATCCCATAGCATCCATGGTGTGGTTCTCTTTTATATGTGGATAAGCAGGGCCTTATCTGATTAACAAGTCAGGGAGAAGAGGGGACCCCACCCACCCACCCACTCCTCTACCTACCTGCTTGCTTTATTTTCTCCATATCTGAAGCCCACTGGGGAAATTGACTTTGTAAATGTTCAAAGGCAAGGCTGCTACTTCCTGGGTACGCTAGAAAGTCTAGGGAAGTTTCCATGACCACTCCAGAAACCTAGGGCCTACCAATAGCTACACTACCAGATTGTGTTTTACCAGAGGTTGATATTGTGACTAATTGTTGTACGGCAGACATGGTGCACAACACAGTGCAGGTGATATGAATAGGGATGTGACAAATGTGTCTGCCTGAGGCCTTGTAGAAGGAAAGGGGCAATAAAGACTAGATCTGAGATAAAGAGGCCACTGGACTAACCTTGTAGCTGGGATTAAGTGATCAGTTCCCCAGAGTTCCACCAAGACAGGGCAGAGCTACCAGGGCTCTCCCTCTGGAGACCAAGCAGGCAGCAGAAGGGAGAGAAGGCTGGTAGGAAACTAGGCTGTTGCTTCCCAACTCCCAGTGTGACCATTCAGGACAACTGCTGGAGATCTAGAAGGCAGCACCAGTCTCCTCCCCGCCTTGGATGTCTGTGCAAAGATGCCCACGATTGATTGGATTCCAGCAATGAAGAGTGAAGCAGGGACTGGCCGTGGGTCTTAGTTCTAGGTCTGCCCAGGTCAGCACTTCATGAAGCCTTCCAAAATAGCTTCCAAAATAGGCTCTCCTGCGGGTGGACCTGGCTTCAGAACCAGTGTCCAATTGTGACCACAAGATGGCAGCAGTGCTGCATTCGAGGAAGTTCTCCTACCTTTCCCTCCAAGCACGTGTCACAGGTGTGCGCGCCCGCGCGCGCGCACACACACACACACACACACACTCCCTATCCATACCCTCACTTCAGCTCTGACTCTACCTGACTCTTAGACTGTATAGAAAAGACACACCAGAGCTAGCAACAGGCTATGAAAATTCAGATAGCCATTTCCTGGTGCTCTTGACAGAACCTGGTGTGCCTACTAGCAGGCTCCTCTGCCAGTGCACAGCTGAACTGTTGCTATGTACAGGAAGTCAGGACTGCACCATGGTACGGAGTACAGCAAGCGCAGCTCTCAGATCCCAGCCTCTTGCACTGTTCACTTCTCCAGTAATGAAACAGCCCAATGTACTACTGTTTTTTGATTGGTTGTGGTTTTTTAGTTGGTTTGGTTTGTGTTTCTTTTTGAGGTAGAGTTTTGCTGTGTAGCCCTGGCTGTTCTGAAAGTTCTCTGTAAACCAGGCTGGCCTCAAACTCAGAGATCTACCTGGCCCTGCATCCCAAGTGCTGGGATTAAAAGCATATGCCACCACTGCCCGGCTTATTTTTTGTTTTTTTGTTTTTGTTTGGTTTTGAGCAAGCAAACTTCCTCACCTCCCCTCAAACCCCGAGTACTGCAATCTCAAACCTCATCCGTACACCTAGCTCGGTCCACTCTTGCTGCTTCTTGCTCCATCCCATTACCCTTGCTGTCTTGCTGCCCCTATCTGATGTTTTCCAGACCATCCTCTGCTGAACCACATGGCCCCGTCCCAACACAAGTCTCCCCTCAACTCAAGCTCCTGAACCCCTCTGGCCTGCTGCAGTTCTCTCACAGTGGCCATTCTGCCACCACCTTATGGCTTTGGGACAGGAAGAGATGGGGGAAGCAGGCTTCACTGTGACTAACACATCCTACTGTCTGGGGGTCTGGGATTTGTCCCTGGAGGAAGTCTCTCCACCTCCAGCATCAGAAAGCTCCCCAGAAGTCCTTGGTCCATGCTGTTCCCCTGCACAGTTCCCCAGCAAAGGGCCATCGCTGGCTGAACAACACACATGTGTTCGCACCATAAACTGGAAGGAATGTTCTTGGTTTGCAGATGGCCATCTTCACTCTGTGCTGTCACTGGCCTACGTATCTCCACCCTGACTTCCTCTCAGAAAGACAGCAGTTATGCTGGATTAGCCCTTCGTCTAATGACCATGCTGCACCTCAGTCACCTCTATAGAGTTGCTCTCTCCAAAAACAGTCACGCTGTGAGGTCCTAAGGACTTCAACATATGCACTTGGACAGACATATCCTGCCCATGGCTACCACACACAGATTCCTTCCACTGTACAGAGCTGTGGCATGTAGGACCTGCCTCCACCCGTCCTCATGGAGATTTGCAATGGCTGACAGATCACACTTAGCCATCTCAGTCCCCACAGTTGCATGTGACAAAGGACAAAGATTAAGTTCCCATAATCCACATGGTAGCTTATAACTGACTCTAGATCCAGTTCCAGGGAATTTGGAGCTTTCTTTGGGCCTCTGTGAGTACATGGTACCCAGACATAATATAAACAAAACACATACATATAAAATTTTTGAGCCAGGCGTGGTGGCACATGCCATTAATCCCAGCACTCAGGAGGCAGAGGGAGGCGGATTTCTGAGTTTGAGGCCAGCCTGGTCTACAGAGTGAGTTCCAGGACAGCCAGGGCTATACAGAGAAACCCTGTCTCAAAAAACCAAAAAAACAAAAACAAAAAAAAAATTATTGGTACATATTTATTTTAGTTTTTTAAAATACTAATTTATTTATGTATTTATTTATATGAGTGTTCTGTCTTCAGACACACCAGTAGAGGGCATTGTATCCCATTACAGATGATTGTGAGCCACCATGTGGCTGCTGGGAATTAAACTCAGAGCCTCTGGAAAAGCAGTGCTCTGAGCCATCTCTCTGGTCCCTTATTTTAATTTTGAATTAAGTGTGTAAGAGTACAGATATGTGCATGTGAGTGTAGTGCATGTTTGAAGAGGGCATTTGATTCCCTGGAGCTAGAGTTAAGCAGGTGGTTGTGAGCCACCTGATGTAGGATCAAGATACTGGGAACCAAACTGTGCCCTCTGGGAGTACAGGGTAATTTCTTATAGCTGAACTATCTCTTCAACCCCTAGATGAGTTTTGTTTAGTTTTTAAATTATACTTATTTGTTTGTCTGTTTACATGTATATATGTGTGCATGCTTGCTGGGGGGGGGGGTCAGAGGACAGTTTTCAGTTCTCTCCAGCCATTGTGTGAACCCCAGGAATCAAATTCAGGTTACCTCAAGTCCCCAGGCTTGGCAGCAGGAACTTTTACAAGCTGAGTCATCTCACTGACCGTGACCATGTAACTAGCATCCTCAAATCTCAACAAAACACAAATCCTCACTCTGGTTACAGACCCACTTTCTGGCCTGGCCAAAGCTCCTGGGTCTGTCCCCAGAAACACCCAGAATACAGGCTGTTTTTACACACACACACACACACACACAGAATACAGGCTGTTTTTACACCACACACACACACACACCCAGAATACAGGCTGTTTTTACACCACACACACACACACACACACACACACACACACAGAATACAGGCTGTTTTTACACCACACACACATACACACAAACACACACACAGAATACAGGCTGTTTTTACACGACACACACACACACACATACCCCTTAGAGTCCTATGGTCTGACTCTGTAGCCTCTGTACAAGATGTTTGCTGTACCCCGAAGAACATGCTCCCCCACAAATTATCTCACCTGTTCTTCAGTGTGTCACCTCTTCCAGTCAAGTCATTCCTGACACCCTGACCTGACATTCACCCATCATGGAATTTTCTGTGATTATAATAACAAGATGAATAGAGAGATCATAGGACAGATTACTCTACCTTAGATATGTGTGACTCTGTGTCACCATCCCTGAATCTATTGTCCATGTGGAAAGCTGGAGAAAAAAATAAAGGCTTCTGGGTTGACAGAAGGCTGGGGCTGTGGCATGGAAGAGGAGTGCTTGCTTTGCTTGCAAGCAGGACAGGCAAGGCCCTTGGTTCCATCCCCAGCACTGCAGGCTGTGGGCAAAGAGAGCAGACCTGTCCCACCTCTTCTCTGTTCTCAGTCCTGCCATATATGTTCACAACAGCTACAAATGTGCCTCTGTTCCCTGCCCCACCCTCTGTTCTGTGCTCCTGAGATGGGTGCTAGGAATGTACCCAGAGAAGAGTCACTGTCCTTGACCCCACAGACACAGGGACAGTCGGGAAACAAGTGAGTGCAACTGGTAAATGAATTGATAGAAACTGAGGGCTCCTGTCCCCACAAAGGCCAGCTGGCCTGGTGACCTGCCCTCCTGGACAGCCAAATCAAGGATGATAAAGCCAGGAGCCCTGCCGCTGTACTGGCCTCTAGGGAATGTCAGGTGACAGAGCAGCATATGCAAAAGAAGAGGTGAGATGACTGTAGTTGTTATAACTGAGGCCATCACCACTTCAGGACCCACACCCCATGGGCACAGCCAACTAGAGAACATAAGGTAAGGGCTAGTCCAGAGCCTCAAACCTCAAACTACCAGCCTTTAGAAAAGATTCATCTGCTGCTTGTTCTCCCTCCCCCTCTCCTTCTCTCCTCCTCCTCCCTCCCTTCCTCTCTCACTCCTTCCTTTCCAAAACAGGGTTTCTCCATGTAGCCCTGGCTGTCCTGTAGATCAAGCTGACCTCCAGCTCGAAGAACAAAAAAAATATAGAAAATTAAAAAAAAAAAAANAAAAAAAAAAAAAGGTGTATGTCACCACCAACTGACTTGGTTTTTGTTTTGTTTTGTTTCGTTCTTTTTTTTTTTTTTTTTTTTTTTTTTGGTTTTTCCAGACAGGGTTTCTCTGTGTAGTCGTGGCTGTCCTGGAACTCACTCTGTTGACCAGGCTGGCCTCGAACTCATAAATCCTCCTGCCTCTGTCTCCCAAGTGCTAGAATTAAATGCATGTGCCACCACCGCCCAGCTTGTTTCATTCTTTAGTTCAATCTATTATATATTTTATATGAAAGATTTCTAATTTTTTTATTAGAGATTATAAATAGGGACTGGGGATGTAGACCTGACTTCGATAGAGACTGGAAGATAAGAAACTCAAGGCCATTCTTGACTTTTCAGGGAGCTCAAGGCCAGCTGGACTACGTGAGACCTTGGCAAGAATCTGTTGGACTTATGGCTGAAGCTGTTCGCGCTGGGAGTCGGTGGTGCCATGCAGGGCATTTAGGGAACCGACAGCATTGGGGCAGGCTGGTATCTGGTTGATTGCAGTTTGCAGGGTCTGCCATGGAGTCAGAGCAGATGCTGGAGGGACAGACACAGGTTGCAGAAAACCCTCACTCTGAGTACGGGCTCACAGACAGTGTTGAGAGAATAGCTGAACATGAGAAGATTAATGTAGAAAAGTCATTGAAACAGAAGGATCTATAGTCCTTGCCCACCCGTGCCTACCTGGATCAGACAGTTGTGTCTATCTTATTCCTCGGACTTACTGTGCTCGCTAAGGTAAGATTACTTACCAAATCCCATTGAGTTCTTAGCATCTTAAAAAACAAAAAACAAAAAACAAAAACAAAAACAAAAACAAAAAAACAAGGCACATTTTGAAGATCGAAATTGATTTCTTGGGAAGAAAAGCAACATTTGGTTGCTACTGTAGATTTACATGATTACAAGGCAGCTTTAATTGCCATGATTCCCCTCCCCACTCTGGAAGTCTAAGAACCATCAGGACCACAGAACTCACTTCTGGAGTTTCAGGAGAGAGCATAGCCCTGTCTGACTTAGTCATCATACTTATTTAATGAGTATCATCTGTGCAATTTTTTCTCAGATTGTCTTTTACTTTGTTTTTTAAAAGACCTTCTAAATAAACTGTTAAAACGCCTTTAAAAAATCTATTGGGCTATACAGAGAAACCCTGTCTCGAAAAACCTAAAATAAATAAATAAATAAATAAATAAATAAATAAATAAATAAATAAAAATAAAAAAATCTATTGGAGCTGAAGGCCGGCTACTTTTTTGAGAGGCCATGTGAGTTCCATCAGGGTGAAGGAAATAAATCATTCTGATTTTCAGGGTGGTGTACATTTACAGTTCATCAATGAGTAACAGAAGCAGGGGCAGTAGAGTTCTGGCGTCCTCAGTAGCAGGAAGCTATTTGCTTTGGTTAGAGTTGAAAAGTTACTGTCTGCTACACAAGCAAGTCCTCCAAAAGGAAGGTAGGGGACTGGGGCCTCAGGAAGAAAGGGGATTTCAGGTGGGGACTGTGCTGGGATGATGAGCAGAAGAGACTGTCACTCATACTCTGAAATATCAGTTTATGGGGGAAAGAGGGTAAGAATTTTTTGTGATTTGGAACTAGAAAAATCATTATTTTGAGGGCCATGGAGGTGCATGCCTTTAATCTCAACACTTGGGAGGCAGTTGTAGGATCTCTATGAGTTCAAAGCCAGCCTGATCTACAGAGTATGTTCCAGGATAGCCAGGGCTACATGGAGAAACCCTGACTCAAAACAAACAAACAAACAAATTAAAAATTAATAAGAAAACAACATACTATTTTGTGCTAACTTGTTTCCCAGTTCTCTCTTCTCTCTCTCTCTCTCTCATTTTAACTTTTTTTTCAAGATAAGGTATATCTCTGTATAGCCCTGGCTGTCCTGGAACTCCCTCTGAAGACCAAACTGGCCTCAGCTCAGAGACCTGCCTGCCTGGGCCTCTCAGCTCAGAGATCTGCCTGCCTGGGCCTCTCAGCTCAGAGATCTGCCTGCCTGGGCCTCTCAAGTCCTGGGAAATGTTTGCCTTTTCTTTAGGTTGACATCTGACTTGCAAAGTTGAAAAGCTCTGCTTCACTTTTGCAGCTGAGTCTAGCGTTTTCTCTTTCTCTTTCCTCTCCCCTCTGTCTCCCTTCCCATGGCGACTTCCTTGGCTCCCTTCCTTGGGGCCAATGAACTTGCCCACCCTAGAGCAGTTTCCCAATAAACTTGCATATATATATATTTTTTAATCTGACTTGAGTTGACTTATTTCACCGGCAGAGAAATAACTTAGAAGTAACTCATTTTGGAACAGAAAGATCTAGAGTCTCTACAGGGGCACCCAACACCCAATCAAATCCTTCCAACATCTCCCAGGAGTCTAATGGGCATTAAGGTGGGCTCACCCGTGCAGGTTAACAGGAGGGGACAGTCCCAGGCCTCCCAGATAATGACCCCCATAGTCCCCACCTCTCACCACCATCACGTGACAGCATTCACACCACTTGCCATTGATCTTGACCCCAGTTCTGCCCCCTGCCTTATGAGCCTGGTGGCTCCCCTGCAAACATGGTGTTTATGATAGCAAGAATCCCCACTCTGACATGGTTGCCTGCCCGTGGAAGCTGAAAGGTGTCTGGGGAAGGGAGTGGTGAGGAGAGGGCTGAGGAAGAAAGAGGAAGCACAGAGAGGAGGAACAGACGACACAGAACTCGAGCGGGACTCGGGAAACAGCATGGTTGGTTTGTTTTTTAATACACTTGTGTCTGTGTCTGTGTCTGTCAGGGGCTGGCTGGAAAGGACTTGGGACTCTGTCTGGGCTACTAAAGTCACTACTGACCCCAAGCAAAGCCTTGGTTTCCAGTTATGGCACCACAGAAGGAAGATGGGCCAACAGGTACTTGCCACTGAGTGTGACATGACTTCAGTCCCCAGAACCCACATGGACGAACAGGAGAAGCAACGCCAGCAAGTTGTCCTCTGACCTCCACATGCATGCCACTGTGCCACCCAACAAATAAATGTACAGTAAGAAGAGGAGCGACCGATGGTGGCATGCTCCTGTAGTCCTAGCGTTCCAGAGTCAGAGCCAGGCAGATTGCTGAGTTCACTTTGGTCTACAGAGGGAGTTCCAGGACAGCTGGGGCTACATAGACAGAAACCCTGTCTGGGAGGGAGGGGGACAAAAAACAGAACAAAACTACAAAAAAGAAGAAGAAGAAGAAGAAGAAGAAGAAGAAGAAGAAGAAGAAGAAGAAGAAGAAGAAGAAGAAGAAGAAGAAGAAGAAGAAGAAGAAGA
>NC_034608.1:89483770-89489381 GCF_900095145.1 Mus pahari
AAATATTCAGTTCTTGCTTAAAAAAAAAAAAAAAAAGAAGAAGAAGAAGTTAGAGCCGGGCGTGGTGGGAGCACTTGGGAGGTGGAGGCAGGCAGATTTCTGAGTTCTCTATACAGAGAAACCCTGTCTCGAAAAAACAAAAATAAATAAATAAATAAATAAATAAATAAGTAGGAGGCAGGCTGGGTGTGGTGACACACACACCTTTGATCCTAGGAAGGTGATCTGACCCACAAGCCAACTCCTCCTGACCCCACTAGGTATCTATCACTTTGACAACTAGTGGGTCTGAAATGTGTTTTGTTTGTTTGAGTGTTTTCCTTTTTGTTCTACTGGAGATGCAACATGGATTTTGCGCATGCTTTACAATGTACTTAAAATGTTTATGTAAAAGCCACGTTTAGAAATAAGTGCAAGGAAATCAGTCTTTGTTGAGCAGTTTTATTTTTCATTTTTACCTTACATAAAGCAAATTATTAACAGAAAACAATTTGAGAAGTCCTGTTCAACCTCAATGATCCCCCTTCCTTTCAGAGGGGATGGGGTGACATCCTCAATCTGCTCCATCTCATCCCAGAGCAAGCAAGAGCTCTGAGGGCTGACCGGGCTCCAGGTCATGGTCCTGATTCCCCTCTGTGGCCGGAGTTTGATATACACAGGGCAGTGATGCCCAGCTCCTTGCACCTGGGCGGCCACACGACTACATATAATGAGGACTCCTCTAATCAGTCTTTACTTTCCTTGCTAGAAATCCACCACACGGACAAAGGCATCACCAACTACATTCTGTCCCTTGGCCTCTTGAGGTCCAAGGCTGCTTCTTCCTGCCCCTGTCAAGGTGCTATTTTTCCAGATTTCTCCTGGTAAGTAGGGTTTTCTTTTTAATGATTTATTTATTTTTATTATCTATACAGTGGTGATTTGACTGCAAGTATGTCTGTGTGAGGGTGTCAGATCCCGTGGAAGAGGAGTTACAGACAATTGTGAGCTGCCACGTGGTGCTGGGAATTGAACCGCATCCTCTGGAACAGTAGCCAGTGCTCTCAACTGCTGAGCTACCTGAGCAGTGTTTTAGTCTACTTGTTTTTCCAGACAAAGTTTCTCTGTGTTGTTCCTAGCTGTCCTGGTCACTTTGTAGACCAGGCTGGCTTTGAACTCAAAGATTCGCTTGCCTCTTCCTCTGAGTACTGGGATTAAAGGCATGTGACACCATGACCGGCTGTTAGCAGTTTTAAGGAAAACAAGTGGGGGGGGCGGGGGGGAACCGACCCTGTTGAATTCCCAGTGGTGACAGCAGCTGGTTCCCACCATCCTGAAGCTGTAGGCAGGGTCCACCAGATCACTTCTCCCATCCAGCTTCCAGGAGAGAGGACGCGGAGGAGCAGGGGCCAGCGTGCAAAGTGAGCAAGCTGTTCCCACCGAGCAGCAGCCAGGGCTGACCCGCCCGAGATCGGCAGTCTTAAGCAATCCATTAGGAACCCGGAGCTGTGCCTTTTCTGCTGAGTCAAGGTCCGGGGCTGTGTGATGCTGAGTCACGGTCCCGAGGTCCGTTTTCGCTGAGTCATGGTTCCCGTCGCTCCAGATTGAACCCTTAGGGGAGGAGTCCCGGCAAGGAGAGCGCGCGGACGTGCTGGCCTGACACGTCCTCTCTGTGAGCCACGGATAGTTCAGGCTGTGATCCAGCACTTAAAGGCAGGGAACTATAGAGGGACATCGAGCACATAGTTTATATGAGGTGTGTTTACAGAATCTTTAAAAAGAACCACTGTAAGAGGATCAGCTCGAAGCTACCGGATACCTTGCCTTTATATTAATAAGTTAGTTTGAAATAATCATCCCCAAGTATGCCTTTTCTGCATTGTAAAAATGGTGTGTGTGTGTGTGTGTGTGTGTGTGTGTGTGTGTGTGTGTTGGAGGGCAATTGAATGAATGTCAGAGGATGACTTTGTGAATTATCTCTTTCTACATTTTCAAGGGTTCCAGGAATTGACCTCAGGTGGTCAGGTTTGTACTACAAACATTTAACCCCAGTGAGCCATCTTCCCAGCTCTTGGCACAAAGATAATTTTGTGCTAAAGGCTTAAAAAAAAAAAAAAAGACAGACTCTCATTATGTAGCCCTTATAGGCCTAGAACTCAGTTCTTTGCCCTGGAATTAAAGACACCACCACTAATAAATAATAAAAAGCTTAGTTAAAAAACAAACAAAGCAGGCTGGAGAGATGGCTCAGCGGTTAAGAGTGCTGACTGTTCTTCCAAAGGTCCTGAGTTCAAATCCCAGCAACCACATGGTGGCTCACAACCATCTGGTGTGTCTGAAAACAGCTACAGTGTACTTACCTATAATAAAAATAAATAAATTTAAACAAACAAGGCAAGGCATGTTGGCTCACACCTGTAACCTTAGTGTTTGGGAGTCTGGAGTCTAAGGCAGAAGGCAAGTTAGCAAGATCAAGGCTAGATTTGGGTTAGAGGGTGGGAACTAAGCCAGTCAGGACTACAAAGCAAGACCCCTTTCCAAAACTTTATGTATCCGAACAAACCACAAAGCAACAAAGACAGAGCCGAGCATGGTGGCGCACTCCTTTAGTCCCAGCACTCGGGAGGCAGATTTCTGAGTTCAAGGCCAGCCTGGTCTACAAAGTGAGTTCCAGGACAGCCAGGGCTACACAGAGAAACCCTGACCCAAAAAACCAAAACCAAACCAAAACAAAACAAAGAAACAAAGACAGGAAGTCCAGCTTCCACTTGCCGGAAACCACTCACAGGCCAGGAGGAAAGCAGTGAGCCCTGGAGGCAGAAAGTAGGAGTTAAGGATATGCTAGTCTCTGTGAGTTCTGGTCATGGGCTTTCTTCCTGATGATCCTCCTTGTCTTGTTCATTCATCTTAGCCTAACTCAGCACACTCATGCCTGGCTCCAAGAGGTTCCTTGAGTGCTCCTGTTCACACTCATTCGTGTTCACTCACATGAGTATACTCTCTCCCTGTCAGTCTTATCACTTAACTCCCAGACCGGGCTGGAAGCTCTGGACCCAGAGCACTCTGCCTCCACTTACAATACAATGAACCACACCAGTTGTTTGCAGTTGTACAGGAGTGTGGAGAAACTATCATCCGGGCATGACTTGGTAGAGAATTTAAGTGGTCTGCAGTATACTCTTTGGTGAGGGAGGGGCAAAGGGAAACACAAATACATGGGACAAAACTCTACCCACAGAAAGGTAGGCAGTGCTGGAGCAGGCTTTTAATCCCGGCATTTGGGAGGCAAAGGCAGGCAGATTTCTCAGTTTGAGGCCAGCCTGGTCTACAGAGTGAATTCCAGGAGAAACCCAGTCTAGATACCCCCCACTCTCCACCAAAAAAAAAAAAAAAAAAAAAAAATGTGTATAGAAATTCCTTAGTGGTGGTGTTTGTTCGTTTGTTTTTGTTTTCTTGCTGCTTTTCTGGACATTTGAAATCACTTCCCAGCCGGGCGGTGGTGGAGCACACCTTTAATCCCAGCCCTCGGAGGCAGAGGCAGGTGGATTTCTGAGTTCGAGTCCAGCCTGGTCTACAAAGTGAGTTCCAGGACAGCCAGGGCTATACAGAGAAACCCTGTCTCAAAACAAACAAACAAAACAAACAAACAAAAAAAAAAACAAAAAAAGTTTGAAATCACTTCCCAAGAAAGGTTTACTTTTCTGTGTAGGATAGAGTATAAGAGGCCCACAGGCCTTAACACAACTGAGTCCATACAGAAGTAGCATTCAGGTCATGGAACTCAGCATGTAGATAACAAGTACCGCCAGCCAAAGTCCATAGATCTTCGAAAGTCTCAAAATGTGCTAACCTTGCTTTTTAGCTTCTGTAGCTCTGCTTCTGTTCTTGTTAACTTTAGTGTATCAACCTAGAAGTGGTCTTTGTGCTTAAAAGCTCAGCCTAAGAAAGGTTACCCTGGGGTTCTGAACACCAGAGTAGTCACTGACCAGCTAATAAAGACTTTTTATTGGCTTAGACCCACTACAGGAGGTGGTGCACACGTCAAGGTCAGAAGGCAACTCTATGGAGTTGGTTCTCTCTGTCCATCTTTGCATGGGTTCCAGAGAGAGCAAACTCAGTAATTGGGCTTGCTCTTTACCCACTGAGTCATCTTGCCAGATAAACTCAAGAAAAGATACAGAAGGAAGCTAATATTCATAACTGTGGTAGAGGACAAAGCTGTGCCAGATATTAGTGACTGCCCCACCCTAGTGCAGAACCCTTTGGAAATTCTACATTAGAGAGACACAGGCTGGAAGGGTGAAAGGGGAACTGGCTCTCTCTGGCCATAATGGACATAATGAACACTTCCTTTGTTCTTCCTCTGAGCCATGCCCACTTGCGAATTTCTTACAGACCCTAATGGACCCAGCCCTCCCCACATGCCCTTAAGTGCTATTTTTACTTCACATTTTGTCAAATGAGGAAGTAGAGACTCAAGGGGTTCAAGTGCACAAGGTTATTTGTTGGGATCTCGATTTGAGTGGCAACTGTTGCTTGAAGTCCATTTTATTAGCCAGTTTACATTGTTCTAGTAGTCCCTCCTTCAGTTCAGCCAAGTAGAGCCAGGAATTTGGAGATATAGTCGGGTTCCATATGGCAATATGGTCCTTGTGGTCTGGATATGCAAACACCAGACCTCCAGCCTGTCTGATGCTGAGGGAGGCCAGATGATATTTGAAAAGGGTGTAGCTCTATCTATACCCATAGCTGTTTAGGCCCAGTGAGTTGCTGTGAATATGCAGGAGGCCAAATTTTAGGTGTGTGACCTCCTGTTAGGAGTTGAGCCACACATTTCAAGCCTCCTACATTAAGTACGCGGACAATGCCTATGTGGTACCAGCAAGCTCTGACTTAGAAAGGTGATGCCCATGCCATGTTGCTGCCCAATATTGCGTTGCTCACAGCTGGGTGGGGTAGGGTATCTGGGGCACATGGATAGAAGGCAGGCCCCTTAAGATGACTGAGGAGGATAGGAAAGAGCAGGAAGGCCTCAGCTGAGTCCGTAGCTTCATGGAGTTATAACTGAGCTGTAACAAATATTACATATTTACAAATCCTGGTAAGTTCAGGGCCAAACTCTATGTAATCATCCAGCCACCAAGGTTCTGAGCATAGTTGTCACTCCTAAAGGTTTTTGTTTTCTAACCTTGGTGAGCCCTGCCTTCTACCAGGTGACGCCCTATCTGATAACCTTACTTGGCATTTTCTAGATTTTTATGTTGGTTTATTGTATGTTATATATGCATTATATATAATGTATATAATACACACATGCATATTGAGTTCCAGTCCTGCATTCTTTGGTGATCAACAGCAGTATGGAAGTGTAAGGTGAATAAACCCTTTCCTCCCCCACTTGCTCCTTGGTCCTGATGTTTGTGCAGGAAGAGAACCCTGACTGAGACAGATGTCATGAACAACCTTGGACAGCTCCACAGTCTGAGTCCCTGTTTGGGTGGAAGATGTGTGATTAGTGCTTAAAGAAACTGTCAGAACCAGGCGTGGTGGCGCACGCCTTTAATCCCAGCACTCGGGAGGCAGAGGCAGGCGGATTTCTGAGTTAGAGGCCAGCCTGGTCTACAAAGTGAGT
>NC_034608.1:89489453-89494872 GCF_900095145.1 Mus pahari
AAAAAGAAAAAGAAAAAAGAAAGAAAGAAAGAAACTCTGTCAGAGTGGTTTGGTCTAGAAACCATTTCTCTTTGCCTCCTAGGCTCCCTGATTGGAAATAAAGCAACAACAATAAAAACAAATGAAGGTGTGCCTGGTGAAGTATGACTTTAACCTCAGCACTTGGAGGCAGAGGATCTAGGTTCGATTCCCAGCACCCACATGTCAGTTTACAATCATCTGTAACTCCAGTTCTAGGGGATCTAATACCCTCTTCTAGCCTCCTTGGAAACGGGTACTAATGTGGTACACAGACATACCTGTAAGTAAAACACCCAAACACCTAGATAAAATAATTAAAATAAAAGACTCCTTAGGGTCTTTCTCTGGGTTTGGAAAGATCTAATACTTTTATAAACTATGATAATACTAAGTATGCTTTGGGGCACATGAGGGAGGGAGGGAGGGCACAGAGCTTTTGGGGGCTTATTATCTTCAGTTCAAAATAATTCCATGCAACATTATAATCATCTGCAATGAAAAAGATTCGTATTCACTCTCAAATCGTAGCACTTAGGAGTCATCCATCTTTTTTTTTTCCTTCTTTCTTCCTCTCTTTTTTCTTTTTCTTTTTCTTTTCTTTCTTTTTTGGACTATGTTTGTAGACCAGGTTGGAGATCAACCTGCCTCTGCCTCCTGAGTGCTGAGATCAAAGGTGTGTGCTTCCATCATCATCTTCTTTAACTAAGTCCTTCTAATAAGTGCAGTGTAATCTCACTGTGGTCTGAATTTGCATTTCACAGGGTTCTTTCTCATCCTAGTGGGTATGTGGTGGTAATCCTTATGTCTCTGGTGAATTAGTGGTTTCTCCTGCTTCTGTCTCCCAAGTGCTGGTTTACAAACATGCACCTACAGGAGTCTCTTTGCAAAAGTTTTCTAGGGGAGGCTAGCAGAGGCTGAAGATAAAAGACTTCCTGGTTCAGGGCTGGACGTTTCTCCTGTGAATCTGACACACTTTGTGTGGGGGAGGGTTAGGTGGGCTAGGATAAGGGCACTTTACTCAAGGGGCAGCCAAGAGCCGTTGAAAGATGTTGATCGGGGTGGGCAGCTCCCTCCATTACTGTCCTCTGAAGTCACTGGGCAGGCGGAAGAGAAAATGGGGATGAGGAGGGGCTCCAGCTCTTTGTCCAGCTGCTGTCTGTTGGAGGGACTGTCATGGGACTACCAGGGGCAGCTGTCATTTGTGCTGGCTTTCGGCTTTGGGCAGCTGTTTTATTAGGAATTCTCCTTTTCCTTCCTATGTGTGTGGCAGTACAGCTCTGTCTGCCTGTTAGAGGGGTTCTACCTTACTCATGGATGCTTCTGTTACTAAGACTCCATGTCTTCATATCAGCTGTTGGGCATTTTCTCAGCTTTGGACTGTCTGCCCTGTTGATACACAGTGTGTATGTAGGCTGCAGAGCCCCACTGGAGTCTCCTGCCTTCCAGGGCTAGGGACATGTCCCCCTCCTGGTCTGTCTCAGGCATAGTGTAGTCAGTATGCTTGCTGTCTATGAGGATTCCCGCCTGAAGACACCCACACAAATTCCCTTACTGCCATCTAACTGGGACAAAAGGCACAAAGAGCTCCATCCCCACCCAGGATTCCAACCCCCACTGCAGCTGGACTTTGTTTTTCCATAGCAGCTGGAATGCTGAGTTGTGATTTCCTCACTGCTCATTTCCTCAGCTGCTTTTATGCTGTGTCATGGTTGGGAGGGGTGATTAGCAGACAAAGGGAAGGCAGATTTTGCTGAGTCACCCTCTGTTCCCTCGCCTCCTCTATGAATAGTTGGTAAAAGGTTCCGGAACGGCTTTAACTTCAGGCAGAAGGAAGTGAAAGTTCTAGAAAGGCACAGAAGTTTCTTGTTTAATTTTAAATTGTTTGCAAGTTTGCAAAGCCCTATCTGAAACACTTTGAACTGGCACACACACACACACACACACACACACACACACACACACACATACATACAGAGTTGCTGCTGTGCCCCCCCCCCCAATGCCTCAGCTTCAGTTACAGAAGCTGGCAGTTTCATCTGTCTAATGGAAAGCTTTGGAGTTATGGCTGACTCCTCTCTCAGGTCTGTCCTATTCCGAAATACACCATGATTAGGGGGGCTGTGAGATGGGCTCAGGAGTGTGGGTACGGTTGGACAGTTTCTAGCTTCCCGAGGCTGCCTGTGCATCTCAGCCTTGTGTCTGTGTCCCCCATCTTTAGAGGAGGCAGGGTCATCCTTCAACTGTGTCTGAACCCATCATGTACTTTGTGATGATCCTGGATCCTGAGGGATGGGCCAGGACAGTGTCATATCTGCAGGACCCTCTGAGGATCTTCAGAATCTCTCTCTGGCCCTGATTGTGAGGGTGTGGTGGGGTATTCAGCCAACCACTGCAGGAGGAAGGAGGGCATGGATTGGGAGCTTTCTGGTGCAGGAGGCAAAGGAATCCAAAAGCCAAGTCAGTGTGTGCACAGGGGAGAGGAGAGAGGCTGAGAGGGGACTAGAACAGTCTGGCATGGCTGCTTCAGTCCCTAAATCCTGTTTAGTTTATCTTCTAGCTACATCTGCGGCTCCCAGAGAACAAGCCAAGCACCAGGAGTCAGAAACCCAGGATCAGCAAGCGTGTTTCTGAGAGGTGCATAGACCGAGTCAGTGCCTCAGTCTTTGGGTTCCCCAGCTCCCCATGTGAAAAGGGGGACTCATGTTACGAGTTTCATCTTTCTGGAGACCTTGGAATGACAGGCTCTAGAGCTACAGACTTCTCATTATTCCCCCTAAAGTCCTGGATCCTCTGTGAAAGAGCTTGGGGTAGGGTGACTGGGGGAGGTCTGACTTCCTATTACCAGGATTAGAATTCTGGTTCTGCCATCATCCATATTGCTGTGTGACAAGAAAATTCCTTGGCTTCCCTGTTCCTCATTAGAATCAAATAGACAGAATATAGATGTCAGTGGCAGCTGTACAGATCTTGTGAGCTGCTGTCAGGGTTAGGAGAGCTTTGGCACACAGCAAGTGCTCCAGAGAGGTTGGCTGGGATCACACCTTTTGATCAGAGCTTGGTTTCAGCCCCTCCTGGCACTGTAGTGTCATGGAAGCCAAACAGCTGCATTCCCATCCCTTCAGGGAGCCCTGATGCAGCCACTCATTCTGGCAGTTATTAACTGCCAGCCACCTGCAGGAAAAGCGGCCATGACCACTGTCAACAAGCAAGTGTTTCTCTAGGTCTTCTGGGAAGCACCATCTGCCCGGGGTGACCTGGAAAGCAGGTAGGTAAGGGACACTGTCCATTTTGCTCTGTAAATCCCCAGTTCTGGAAGGCAGAAGATATGCCACCTTCTTTCCAGGGAATGTGAAAGTCCTCCTGTTACAGTGAATTCACATCCTTATCTTAAGCCTCAGTGTCCTGGTTTGTAAAGCCAGCTAATACCTGTACTTTGGTGGAGTTCCTGAGAGAGTGAAATGAGTTGTCTGCATGCCAGCGAGGGGGGTTCTTCAGTTATTGTGAGCTGTTACTCCATTGTCCCTGCTTCTCGTGGCAGAGAAATTACAGCTCTCTTTACCGTGTGCCACAGATTCTTGGGTACATGCAGGCAAGACTTGGCCAACCCATTCCCCTCTGTGGGGAATCGACCCTTGATAGGCAGTTGTTGACCTCCATTCTCCTTCTCTCAGAGACGAGGACTTACAACCACCATTTCATTTTAGCCTTAAAAACAGAAGAAGAGTGAGTCGTGGTAGTGCAGGCATTTAATCCTAGCACTTGGGAGGCAGAGGCAGGCAGATCTCTGAGTTTGAGCCTTGCCTGGTCTTCTGAGTTTGAGGCCAGCCTGGTCTACAAAGTGAGTTCAAGGACAGCCAGGGCTACACAGAGAAACCCTGTTTAGGGGAGGGGAAAAAAAAGAAAAAATAAAAAAAGAAAGAAAATATAATGTCCAAAATTAACTGTAAATCCCTCCTGCCCAGGAACACCAGAGGTAACTACCCGAATTCGGGGAGTTGTAGATCATGGGAACGTACGGGGCCTATAGGTTTGTCCTTATAAACCCCTGCCACATGAGGTTCAAGGCCATTTCCAGCTGGGAAATCCCAAAGAACATTCCTGGCCAAAGTCCATCCTTTGGTTAGTATTTAATATTTAAAGCTTGCTTCTAATTTGGCCCAAAATGTTGGAGGTGGTTTTTTTGGAGAATCTCAGGATTAACAAAACAAAGAAACAAACAAACAAAAAATGAAATCTTTGTTGACATCAAAAGTCATTTTTGGGCTGGAGAGATGCCCTGTGGTTGACAGTACTTGCTGCTCTTACAGAGGACCTGAATTCAGTTCTGAGCACCCACATGGGCAGCTCACTACCACCTTAGTTCCCAGTTCTAGGGGATCCAATGCCCTCTTCTGGGCTTCTCAGGTATCTGCATGCACCTGGCATGAATGCATGGATACATACATACATATACATGCCCCCCCCCCCACACATAAAATAAATAATATTTTTTTTCATTGTCATCTTTTCCAGACAAGGTTTCTCTGTGTAGCCTCTGCTGTCCTGGAACTCACTCTGTAGACCACACTGGCCCCAAACTCAGAGATCTGCCAGCCTCTGCCTCCTGGGTGCTAGAATTAAAGGAATGTGCCATCACTACCCAGAAAATAATAAATACTTTTTAAAGAACTATTTTAACAACAACAAAAGAGGACACACGGAACTATGGAGGCTTTGAAGAACCACTCAGTATGTCTGTGTAATCCTTGTCCTGTACTGAAGGGTCCAGCTCATCAGGAATTCAGGAGGTGCTGGGTATCTGCGGTGATAGATGTGTCAGAGCTATGTGTCCTGACTTCACAGTCTCCTGTACTTGGACATCAGGAAGTCACGGTGTGGACCAGGTTCTAGGAAAGCGCCAAACCCTTCGGTGCTGCACTCCATGAGACCCTGGGCAGAACATTTCAACCTCCAGCTCTGATTCCCCACCTGTAAAACTGGAACCATCTATGCGCCTACCGTGATATATAGGGATGAACCATGGAAAAGTTGATCAAGGCAGGTATTAGCAAACCAAGCAGGACTGTGAACATAAAGGATTGAAAAAACCAGCTATCCTTAGAGTTCTGGGAAGGCAGACTCTGGTAGACTCAGGGCTAGGGTGGGTCAATCCCTGGGTTTGCCCACTAGCATCTCATGTTTAGGATTGTCTTATAGTTCTGGAACCTTCAAGATTTCTGAAGGGCTACTCCTGTCTTCCTGTCACTGAGTAGAGTAGAGGGTTCTGGAAAGGACCCAAATTGTGCCAAGAGGCAACTCATTCAGATTTCTTTCTCTTCTCTTCTCTTCTCTTCTCTTCTCTTCTCTTCTCTTCTCTTCTCTTCTCTTCTCTTCTCTTCTCTTCTCTTCTCTTCTCTTC
>NC_034608.1:89495007-89504455 GCF_900095145.1 Mus pahari
TCTCTCTCTCTCTCTCTCTCTCTCTCTCTCTCTCTCTCTCTCTCTTTTTTTTTTTTGTAACAGACTTGCCAGAGTCATATGATTTATCCCCTTACTGGCCGGGCCAAGCCGCCTCTGGGCGGGATGTTGCAACAGCAGCAGCGAGAACGCCTGCTCAGCTGGGCTCCACCACGTGATCCGCGTACTTAAAGGGCTGGCGCGGGCAGCTGCTCGCTCACTGTCCAGTCACCTCCAGAGTTTCCGCATACAACCAGTGAGTGGAGCCTGCCTGCCGGCGCAGAGCCATCTCGAGCATAGCCCGGAGCCTGAATCGAGCAGAGCCAGCCTGAACTAGCCTATTCCGGTGATGGAGCGTCCACAGCCCGACAGGCAAGTGACTGCGTGGGGACGGGAACTGTGACCGGTGTCCCTTGTCCTGCCTGGGAATGCAGGCTGCGGGGCCAGGGGATGAGTTACCGCCCAGTCTACCTATAGCTATGGGAAGCTGGAGGGAGAAAATGTGATTCACTCTTCTGACACGCTGGAGGTGATGGAATGGGAGTGTCTTGTAGTATCCAGGTTTGAGGGATGGTGAACGCACTGCCGAGTCCTGGGTCCTGGACTCACCATTCTAGGGGTTGGGGGTGGGGAGCTTGTCTCTTGGTGGCGCGGAGTGGTCACTTACAAATTTCCAACCTCAGACGATTTGTAAGATGCCGGGAGGCCAGTAGCAGACCTAGAGGGTGTTGAGGTTGGGGTGTTTTTGTTTGGGGGGGAGGAGGGGGTTTGTGTGTTTTGGTTTGTTTTTGAGACAGGGTCTATGTAGCCCTGGAACTCAGGAACTCCCTATGTAGATCAAGTTGGCCTTGAACTCCAGTTCGCTTCCCTTTGCTTCCTGAGACTGAACATGCTCCACCACCACGCTTGACTCCTCCTCCTCCTCCTCCTCCTCCTCCTCCTTGTTTGACTTTTTGAGACAGAGCTCCTCTGTGTAGCCCTGGATGTCTTGGAATTCACTCTGTAGATGAGGCTGGACTAGAACTCGGAGATCTGTCTGCCTCTGCCTCCCTAGTGCTGAGATTAGAGGCGTGTGCCACTCCACCCAGCTCTTTTTTTTTTTTTTTTTTTTCCCAAATAAACCCAATCTTATTGTTTTTTAAAAAAAACGTTTTATTTCTTTTTTTAAAAATTATTTATTTATTTAATGTATATGAGTACACTATAGCTGTCATCAGACACACCAGAAGAAGGTGTTAGAACCCATCATGTGTTGCTGGGATTTGAACTCAGGACCTTCAGAAGAGCAGTCAGTGCTCTTAACCGCTGAGCCATCTCTCCAGCCCACCAATCTTGTTTTTAATATTTTTATTTAAAGTGTCTTGTTACATTTTCTTCATTGTGAATGTAGAGTGACACATTAAACATGTGGAGGTCAGAGGACTTGAAAGGAGTCATCTCAGTCCACCATGTGGGTTCCAAGAAAGACTAGCTTATCAGGCATGGTGGCGTGTGCTTTTCCTGGCTGAGCGTCTCACAGTATAATCCTCATCCCGACTTTAGCAGTAAGGAGTGAATTTAGGACTTCAGACATTCTAGGCAAGCACTCACCACTAAGGTACAGTATCGGCACATTTTGATTTAAAGATCGTGCTGGGCTGGTCTGGAACTCTCCAATCCTCCTGCTGCAGAACTTCTCTGAGTAGAGCTGGATTACAGAGACTATTTTTTTTTTGTTTTGTTTTTTGTTTTTTGTTTTTTGAGACAGGGTTTCTCTGTGTAGGCTTGGCTATCCTGGAACTCACTCTGTAGACCAGGTACAGAGACTATTTAATGCGGATACTTTGAGGATAGTGTGTGTGTGTGTGTGTGTGTGTGTGTGTGTGTGTGTGTGTGTGTGTGTGTAAGTTGGATTTGGTGAGTTTGTTTGTTTATTTTGAGACTCTTATATAGCCCTGTGCTGAAATTCACTCCCTATGTAGATAGACCAGGCTGACATCAAACTAAGAGACCTGCTTTCCTCTGCCTCCTGAAGGCTGGAATTAAAGATGTGTACCGTCACACCCCTCTGGTTGTAAAATCTGTAACTGAATTTTTTAAAGAAATGTCTTCAGGTTGAATCTAAAAGCTCACCAAAGTATCTACCCTTAGCCAGGCTGTGGTGGTGCATGTTTTTAATCCCATCAGTCAGGAGGCAGAGGTAAGCAGATCTCTTGAGTTTGAGGCCAGCCTGATCTATAGAGTGAGCTCTAAGGACAGCCAGGGACACACAGAGAATCCCTGTCTTTGGGGGAAAAAAAATCTCCCTTTGAACATAGTGGTTGGACTAGTGTGGTTCTTCATTATGGTCAGGCCATACCTTGCCTCCCCTTTACTGGGAATAACTAGAATAGGGATTCTCCCTGTGGTTTGGGGGACAGTATCCCATAGTATTTAATGACTGACATCTGTTTGCATGGTTAAGACCATGGCTTGGCCTACATTGGAGGCTGGGGCTATTCTGCAGGTCTGATCATTCACAGGCATCCCCTGATCCCCTGCCGATTCTCCTCTCTTCCTCCACAGCATGCCCCAGGATTTGTCTGAGGCCTTGAAGGAGGCCACCAAGGAGGTACACATCCAAGCAGAGAATGCTGAGTTCATGAAGAACTTTCAGAAGGGTCAGGTGTCCAGAGAAGGCTTTAAGGTATGTGACGTGTAGGTTGACCAGAGCACTGGGGTATAGCAGGTATGCCCAGTGCTTACGCCAATAATTTAATGGGGAGGTTGGAGCCAGGAATGATGGGGGCCTGTCCAAGGAAGTCACCTTATTAACATTGACACTGTAGCTCAGAGAGGAGAGGGTGTGATGCCGGTGGAGGGGTCAGTGCAGCAGGATGGTTAAGGAGTAAGAACATGTATTCTGAGTTGGTCACGTTATATTCTTATCTCAACCTTGAAAAGTGCGTAAGGAGAAGGCTCAGAGAGATTAAGAGGCCGTCCTGTCAGCTTTAGGTGGAAAAGACCAAAATCAAACAAAGATGGCCTAAGTTCCCTCGTTAACCCAGGGCCTCGTACATGCTGGCTAGGTTCTTTACCACTGATCCACAATCTGAGCGCAAGCTCTTGGGTTGTTAGATGGGGTCTCACTACACAGTTCAGGAACACTCAATAGTCCTGTGTCAGCCTCCTATTTGGACCACAGGCATGTACCACTACACCCAAAAGTCCTGTCCCAATTTCAACTTGCCTCTGAAGGCAAGGAGAAGTTTGCCTTAGCCCTGCAGTGTCCTGTCCCCACGGTGAGATTGGCTACCTCATTTAACCTCCCAAGCCATCTTGCCTGAGAAATGGGACTTCGACAGCCGGGCTTAAATGCACAGTATATACAATAGACTGATTTTGCGGTTTCCTACCAGTTGTGTAACTGATGCCAGTAGCAAACATCAGACACAGGGTAGAGTACACAGACTGTGGGTGGGCAGCGGAGGGTGGTGGGGACAGGAGGCCTACTTTCCAGAAGGCAGTTGTGTAGGCTCTTCTAGGGACAAATTGACTCTATTTTTCAGCTGGTCATGGCTTCCTTGTACCATATCTACACGGCCCTGGAAGAGGAGATAGAGCGCAACAAGGAGAACCCAGTCTATGCCCCACTCTACTTCCCTGAGGAGCTGCACCGAAGGGCTGCCCTGGAGCAGGACATGGCCTTCTGGTATGGGCCCCACTGGCAGGAAACCATCCCTTGCACGCCAGCCACACAGCACTATGTAAAGCGTCTCCACGAGGTGGGGTGCACTCACCCTGAGCTGCTGGTGGCCCACGCATATACCCGCTACCTGGGTGACCTCTCAGGGGGTCAGGTCCTGAAGAAGATTGCACAGAAGGCCATGGCCTTGCCCGGCTCTAGGGAGGGCCTGGCCTTTTTTACCTTCCCGAACATCGACAGCCCCACCAAGTTCAAACAGCTCTATCGTGCTCGNATGAACACTCTGGAGATGACACCTGAGGTCAAGCACAGGGTGACAGAAGAGGCTAAGACCGCCTTCCTGCTTAACATTGAGGTGAGCCCCACTGCTTCTTCGAGCCACACTCCAGTTAATTGGGGAGGGGGGCCCTGGAGTCACAGTTAGTACAAGGACTTGGGGCCAGGGGCCTGTTTTGCTGCTTTCTAGCTGGGTGACTGTGGGCCAATCTCTTTATCCTCTAGCAAGTTGATACAGTTCAGTCCCTGTGGAGGAGTGATACAGGGTCAAGCAAGCTCCCTGATGTTATTGCCCTCCTGTTGAGGGAGATGGTGTCCTGTGAGATGCTGTAGCTGGACCTGGGGTGCTTGTGCACTTGTGCATAGCCAGGCTGGCACTGTCAGGGTTTCATGCCGAGATACTTCAGGTGGCATTTACTGGTTTTTATTTGATGTGCATTGATGTTCTGCCTGCATGCACATTTGCTTGGTGTCACATCTGTTGGAGATGGAGTTACAGACAGCTGGGAGCTGCCATGTGGGAACTGGGAATTGAACTCTGATCCTCTGGAGAGCAATTAATGCTCTGAAAGACAGAGCTGGAGGGGGATAGACTGTCCTGTTGAAACCATGGGCGCTATGGTGGTCAGGATTCCAATTTGTTGACCTCCTGGCTGCCACTTTTAGCCTTGAGATCCTTTAAAAGTCCCACCAGGCAAGCACCTGTTAGAGAAGTAACCTTTCAAATCTCTTAAGTTCGACTACATCTAGACCATCTGAGGCCTTCTGAGGATATGGTATAAAGAATGATTTTAGAAACAGGAATTTGGTGGCACATTCCTTTAATCCCAGCACTCAGAAGGCAGAGACAGGAGGATCTCTGAGTTCCAGGTCAGCCAAGGCTACACAAAGAAACCCTGTCTTAAAAAACAAAACAAAACGCCAAGAAAAGAGATTAGACAAACTGGGTCTTCATCCTGACCCCTGGCAGATTTCAAGCAAGTCCTACTCCAGTTGTGGTTTCCTCACCCGAAAAAGCAAGCTAGCAAACTCCATGGCTTAGCAAGGAGGAACTCACCAACACACAGTCAAGAGGAGAGAACAGGCTGGAGGCTGTGCAGCAGCCATACGTTTTGTGTTACTTCAGAGGAGCAAACTAGTTCTCCTCATAGTGATACACATAAGATCCTGAAGTCCTGATTCAGGACAGTGTTACTGGTGGGGTCCAAGTGAGGGCACAGACAGGGGCCAACTAAACCTGTCACATCTCTCATGAGGTAAGTGAAAGACACATGGGTGTGTGATAGTTTCCTTAAGTCATTTGTACAATATTTCACAACATGCTTCAAGTCCTGCCTTTGGCTGGGGTCCCCCCACCCCGTGAGCATCATTAACAGGCAGTATGTCTTGTCTTCTAGCTGTTTGAGGAGCTGCAGGTGATGCTGACAGAGGAACACAAAGACCAGAGTNCCTCACAGATGGCGTCTCTTCGTCAGAGGCCTGCTAGCCTGGTGCAAGGTAAAGGTGGCCTCTTGCTTCTGGCTCTCCTCAGCCCAGCTGGAACTTCTTTACTGTCCTCTCTGCTGAATGTTTTAAATTAGAAATAGGGGACAGACAAAAGAACCCAGGGTAAGCCCTGTATGTGAGTGAGCTACAAGATTTTTCTACCTCAGTTTCTCCACATTGGAAAACAGGAGTTGGGGGCTGTGTAGCTCACTGAATGAGGTGCATATAAAGCCTTTAGAAGTCACTGGCATAGAAATTCTTCCATTTAGACCCCTCTTCCCATTTTTTCTTTTTTTTTGAGGCACAGTCACACTTTGTTACCGGGGGTCAAACAATCTTCCTGCTTCAATCTTTCATAAAAAGCTAGGGTGTGTTTATCTTTTCAGACCCACTAAAGGCTTCCAAGCAGGTCCCCATATAAGGCAAGGATTTGGGAACCTGTTTCTATTGCTGACCCTCCAGGAGACACGAAGGAGACATGTAATTACCTGACTCTGGGTGTCAGCCCTTTTCCTGTGCCTTGCTGTGTTACCTTTGGAGCAGGAGAAAGTTTCAAAAATGACCAAAGTTACACAAAATGGGCCTTCCCTGAGCCTGTCACCCCGGAACAGTATGGCACAGGGAGTGGGTGATGGAAGCTGGACAGGGCATGTTATGTGAAACTTGATTGCTTAAATGGGCCCACCTTTTGCCCAAGGCTCTCCCAACAGAGGCAGGACCCCACAACCCTGTTATTAGTGGTACTGTTTCTGGTGGGCTGAAATGTGGTCAGTCCTGATAGAATTAGCCCCTGTTTGGGTCAGGGGGCTTTGATTTGATGTGGCACAGAAGAATGAACAGCTTGGGGGAGTTAGTGAACTCCTATCTTTGAAGGTATTTGAGCAGTGGCTAGTGGCTTGTGCTGCAGCAGATCCTGGCCTTGGACTGGAACTGTAGCAGACATGACCCCGAGTGTCCTCTGCTCTGTGCACTTTAAAGTCATCCACCCCAGGCTGTGTGAGTCTGACCTTGTCTTTCTTTCTCCTTCAGATACTGCCCCTGCAGAGACATCCCAAGGGAAACCCCAGATCAGCACGAGCTCATCCCAGACACCGCTCCTCCNGTGGGTCCTCACTCTCAGCTTCCTGTTGGCAACAGTGGCAGTGGCAATTTATGCCATGTAAATGCAATGCTGGCCCCCAGGGGCTGTGAACTCTGTCCAATGTGGCCTTCTCTCTGTAGGGGAGAATCTTGCCTGGCTCTCTTCTTTTGGGCCTCTAAGAAAGCTTTTGGGGTCCCTAGCCCACTCCGTGTGTCTTCCTTCCTCTCTCTGGAATGGAGTGAGATGCCTGATACAGTTCCCTCACCAAAAGCACATCCAGCCAGTGGCCTGAACTTTGAAACCANCAGCCCCAAATCCTGCAGCAGAGCCCCAAAATCTGGCCTGTAAAAGCAGCTACTCTGAGCCCAGTGCCCATGGTTGTTAGCATCCATGTTGACTGACCACGACTGTTTTCCCCCAGTGTCATGGCCANTTTGATATCAGTGTGCAGACATTTCTGTCTTATATTTCTGTCTTGTTTTTATTATTTCCCCAGTTCTACCAGAGTAATGGTATTTTGTTGTTTTGTTTTGTTTTTCCTAACAAAGTGGGGCTATCTTTTGAGGGGTGGGTGGGAAAGAGGTATTTAATATTTGTAACCTTGGTCTCTAACTTCTGTGTGAAATAATAAATGGCATTATCTAACAGTCACTAGAAGTGCATTCATGTCTATGCTGTCCATGAGCAGGGCCCTGCTCATCTTGTCTCTTCAGTGTCTGGCAGGAGGAGGGCAGGGGGGCAGCATTGGTAGCTGCCATGGTTGGCTGTGCCTGAGATTTGGAAGTAAACTTTAAGCAGTTGGGCACATTTTCCAGACTGTGGGTGTGGGGGTATGTGTTTGTGTGTACACAGATGGGTGGGTGTGTGCGCGCGCATGTGTAGGCCAGAGATCAACCTCAGGTGCATTTTATGAACTGTCCACCTTGTTGTTTATTTTATTTAGATAGGCTCTCACTCTGCAACCCTGTTTGAAGGAACTCCCTATGTAGACCAGCTGACCTTGTACTCACAGGTATCTGCCTGCCTCTGCCTTCATGCTAAGATTACATATGAAAGCTACCACACCTGACCAATCCACCTTGTTTTAGGGGGGAGACAGGATGGTACCTATGTTGAGACAGGGTCTCTCTTACATAGTCCTGGCTGGCCTTAAGTCTAGCCTTGAACTCATTGAGTTCTTCCTACCTCTGCCTTCCAAGATCTGGGTTTAAAGATATGTACCACCACACCTGGTGGGTCCACTTTGTTTTTAGAGTGCTAGGAGAAGCACACACCATGTCTGTTTTACATGGGCTCCAACTCAGGTCTTTACTGACTGACCTATCTCTTCAGCCCCAAGACTTACATATTTAATGAGGATGAAATGGGGAGATTCTAGGGTGAAGCTGATATGCTCTGAGTAACGATACTTAGAGACTAGAGGCAAATGCCTGGTTTCATGTTTTCTCTTCTAACTTCACTTATTGTGAGTGTAATATATTGGTATGTACAGCCACAGGGCTCAGTGTGGGGAGACAGTTCCCTCCTTCCATTTTTTTTTTTGGGGGGGGATCAAGGTTCAAATTTTAATGTACAGTTCTGAATATATATATGGGAAAACCCAAGGACCCATCCCTTTGTTTTGACTGGGTTCTGTTGCTTGTTTCCCCTCCTTCCATTTTTATAAGGTTCTACTTCTGGAGGTTGAGCTCAGGCTTGGGTAGTAAGCACTCTCTCTACCTGCTGAACCATGTGCTAGTCCATTTTGGGGCTGGTCACTTAACCCCTCAGTGACTCAGATTCACCACCTGTGACAATACAATGATGCTACTGACCTCACCTGTGTGTCTTGAGGAGCCAATGAAAAACAAGTTAAATCCCAAGGCCATCCATGACTCCTAGCTCGCTTATGCACAGAAGGCCAGTGTCTTCTGATCATTGTACCTCCCACTCTGGGAATGTGAAAATATCACTGGAGGCAGAACAGGGATGAGGTACCTACTATGTCCCACCAGTACCAGAGGGCTGAGAGTCAGGAGATCTTTGTCCCCCATACTGACTCTATTACTAGGTCTTGGGCACAATGCTTCAAATTTCATTTTGCTCAGTGGAAAAATGAGCGATACGTCTGTCTTTCACTGCTGAAGAAGGAATACAGTGATGTCAAAATACTAGTCTGCACAGAAACTCCAGAACTAGCCAGGTGTGGTGGCGCATGCTTTTAATCCCAGCACTCGGGAGGCAGAGGCAGGCGGATTTCTGAGTTTGAGTCCAGCCTGATCTACAAAGTGAGTTCCAGGACAGCCAGAGCTACACAGAGAAACCCTGTCTTGAAACAAAAGAAACTCCAGAACTCCATGGAGGCACATAGCCACAGAGCTCAGAGGTGGTATCCCAGAGTCACTATACAAGAAAGGCATTCTGAGAGACTCATATACGTGCAGCCAGGTCCAGAAGTCATTCTTTTCTGTTTGTTTTTTTTTTTTCTTCAAGACAGGGTTTCTCTGAAGTCCTGGCTGTAGACCTTGCTCCGTAGACCAGGCTAGCCTCAAACTCACAGAGATATGCTTGCCTTTACCTGGTGTGCCATAATCACCTGGCCAGAAGCCATTCTTTATGAGATTAAGGATAAAGAAAAATGAAATTAAGGATAGGGTATAGATAGCAAAGCACAGATGTCAGAAAGCAAGGATAGCTCTCCTTCTACCTTGAGGTCAGTTTCCTCATCTGTGAAAATCTTGCCTACCATATGGGATGCCCTGGGTTCAGACATCAGTACCTAAAGGGTGAGCAAGCAAAGGGAAGAAAAGGGAGGAGAGAAACAGCTGGGCAGTGGTGGCACACGCCTTTAATCCCAGCACTTGGGAAGCAGATTTCTGAGTTCGAGGCCAGCCTGGTCTACAAAGTGAGTTCCAGGACAGCCAGGGCTACACAGAGAAACCCTGTCTCAAAAAACCAAAAAAAAA
>NC_034608.1:89506235-89520479 GCF_900095145.1 Mus pahari
GAGAGGGAGAGGGAGAGGGAGAGGGAGAGGGAGAGGGAGAAGGAGAAGAGAGAGTAAAAGAGGTTAGAGAGCAAGGAGGGGCCCCGGCAGCTCCTCTTATGGTGGGCTTGTTATCTTGTTGTTGCTAGGTAACTGGGGAGGAGTCCAGCCTGAAGGTCAGAAGCTTGGGACATTGTGTATGTGACTAAAAGCCACACTTCTCCTGTGGGGGCTGTGGGGACGGTAACTTTTACAGGAGTCAGGGGTCCAGGAGACATGAGGGAACACCTACCGTCCCATGTAGGTGAATTATCACCACCAGGTTCTACCGGGGTTCAGACCTCAGCTCACTGGTGACCAGACTGTCTGTGTATAGCCCAAAGCCCCACGCTCTACCACTGAGCTAGATTACCAGCCCTGTACTAATTTTTGGAACAAGGTCTCTTACAGAATTTAAAACTTATCAACTGATTAGACTGGCTGACCAGCAAGCCTTGGAGATTTGCCCTGTCTCCACGTTTCCAGACTGGGATTAGAGGCGAATACTGTATCCATCTTTTCTAAGTGGGTACAGAGGAACCAAAACCAGGTCTTCATGTTTGCACAGCAAGCACTTAACTGAATGAGTCATCTCCCCAACCCCTTAACCTCTCTATGTGATCTATGTATGGCACAATTATTTTGATTTTAAAAAATTGGACCTGCATGGTGCCTTTACTCCCAGCACTCCCCCCAGAAGTAGAGGCAGGGGGATCTCTGAGTTCATGGCCAGCCTGGTCTACAGAGTGAGTTCCAGGACAACCAGGGTTACACAGAAGAGTTTGTAAATATATCTTTATCTCTCTCTCTCTCTCTCTCTCTCTCTCTCTATATATATATATATATATATATATATATATATATATATATCTTTTTATTGATTCTTTGTGAATTTCATATTGTGTACCCCAATCCCACTCATCTCCCCATCCCTTCCTATCCAACCTGTGCCCTTGAAGAAAAAGTAAAAAAAGAAAACCCCCAAAACATCTCATCATGGCAACTGCAGCATGTCACTGAGTGTCCTACAGTATAACCTTTTGTCCACATTTCTTTACTTGCAAATGTTCATTGCAGTGAGTCGGGTTCAAGGCCTCTGGCTTCTGCTGTACCATCACTACTGATCTTCACCGGGACTACTCTGGGATTTCCTGCTTGCTGGTCTGTGTCATGGAGACCCTGAAGCTTTGATTCTGCAGGACAGACCCATTCAGGAGCTCCAGCAATTCACAGATGGAGTAGATGTTGGTATAGGCCAACTCAAAAGCCCTGGATTTGGGTTTGGGTTGGTAGCTGAGTTGCTCAGCCCACCAGTTCTCCTGCACCTGAGCCAGCAGGGCTGGTTCCCCTCCTTCACAGAGGCAAGAGGTGGGACCAGTTATGCTGTGCCCAAGCCATTTGGGCCAACACTCTCACAACCACACCACGGGGACCAGCTCTCTAGCACTACTCTGGCTAGCTCACTCAAGTGCCACAGCCTATAGGCATACATTTTTTACAACCTACTTTATTTATTTATTTGTTTCTTTCTTCAAGACAGGGTTTCTCAGTATAGCTCTGGCTGTCCTGGAACTCACTTTATAGACCAGGTTGGCCTTGAACTCAGAAATCCATCTGCCTCTGTCTCCCAAGTGTTGGAATTAAAGGCATGTGCCACCACCACCTGGCACAACCTACTTTTAATAAGGGTTCAACCTCTCTTCTAGCCCACCACTCAGGAAAGGTAGCAGAAGAGAAAAGTTATTAGGATATGGGGGAAGTGGACCTGTTCAGCAATAGTTCTTTGGGGCGAGTTTGATCTTATTGGGCAGCAATTCAGTCCTATAGCAAACACCAAATATGATTTAGCAGCTGCAGACCAGTCCTCTAGGCAGGCAGACACCAGGCACACATTAGGAATGAACTGGCAGCTACAGTCAAGTCCTTTCAGCAAGCAGACATCAAGTAGGAACCAGCAACTGTAGCTCAATCCTGAAGAAACTGCCAGGCTCACCAACTAGCCTGAGGCAAGGCCACAGAAGGGACAAGCTGCTGCAGGAACTCATGAGCAGTTCTTGGATGAGTTTCTTTCAATGGCAGTGTTACCACAAGTTGAGCTCAACTTGTGTAAGGTGGACAAATACACGTGTGTCTTTAGCGAATAGCAATGTGTAGTGATTCAAACCAAGGCTCGTCTCCCACTGTCTGTGGAGTCATATTTACACTCCTTCATCAAGTGTCCTTTTACATGTCTGCTATATCCAAACATCCTTTCACCTGTGTCTGCTGCAGGAAAAGTCTTTCATGTGTTTGCTTTAGCAAGACATCCTTTCACCTTTGTGTCCCAACAAAACATCATTTGATATAAACCAACTTTTCAAAGACCTAGAGTTTCCACTTCAACAGCTGGCAAGAGGCTGGCTCTCATGCCCTTGGAGCCAACTCTACTCATGCTTCTCAGGCAAGGGGCAGGGGAAGGTCTGCCCCTGACAATAACATGGTCTGAAGAGGCAGTGCAGACCAGGGATATTTGCATGGCCTTTGGTATTAACATGGGCCATGGGCACTAACCCAGACCCCTGTGGCTGCATGGTCATGGACCCAGGCATGGCCCTTAGCAGCAGGATACGCTGGGACTTCACCATGGCCTCAGAAGGCAGTGCAGGCTACTCACATCTGGCTGTTCTGTCTCTCTTCACAGTGCTTAGATCTTTCTGTTTCTCTTTCTCTCCCACTTTTCTACCACATACTTGCACATTGTAGTGGTGCCCATGGTATGCCGTATGGCAGGCAGGCCTCTGGGTTTCGATTTAAAAAAAAAATCTTTCCAGCCAGGCTTGATGTCAAATGCCTTTAATCCTAGAGACAGAGACAGATGGATCTCTAGGGGTTCAAGGCTATCCTGATCTGCATAGAAAGCTCCAGACCAGCCAAAGTCACTGTGAAGACCCTACTTTAAAAGCAACAACAACGAAAACAACAACAACAACAACAAAACTTTCTGAACCTGTACTTTCTATCCCTTTTCTCTTTGTGTGTATGGCAGCCAAGTATCTATACTGAGCTACCTCACCTACCTCCTTGAACCAAATTTTTGTCTTCCTCGTAAATCACCTTATAATCTCATTTATAAAATCCCTTTCACCAGTCTAATAAATCCCCTTTTGCAATGTTAAGAAAACCTTTTGTTAAGGAAACGACACATTCCTCCCCCCTCCCACCAGGTTAGTTTAGGGTCATTCAACTCCAAAGTCCCCAAGTGGCCTGTTTAATGGATTTGAAAGACTTTGCCTTCCTTTGTCTCTCCTTAAGTGTATCTGCCCATTTCTTTTTTCTTTTAAGAGTCTTTCTTTCTTTTTCCCAGAAAGGGTTTCTCTGTATTCCTGGCTTTCCTGGAACTCCTCAGTCTCAACCTCTCCTCTGCAGAGATCTGCAGGCTTCTGCCTCCTGAGTGCTGGGATTAAAGGCATGTGCCACATCTGACAATTTATTTATATTTAAAGATATATCTAAGCTGGGCGTGATGGCGCACGCCTTTAATCCCAGCACTTGGGAGACGGAGGCAGGCGGATTTCTGAGTTCGAGGCCAGCCTGGTCTACAAAGTGAGTTCCAGGACAGCAAGGGCTATACAGAGAAACCCTGACTCGAAAAAACAAAACAAAACAACAACAACAACAAAAAGAACAGCCTAGATTTTGGTCGAGAAAAGAATAAAGCAATCTAAAATAGAATGTGTTAAACCTGTCTTGGCACAAGGGATTACCATGAAATGTTGAGAAAACCAAGTCTTAGATTCACCTGATATTTTTTACAAATTGCAAAAATGCTCAAACTTTATTCTCTGTAAATACATGTTTGAATGATTGTGGCAGCAATAGGTTTCCACTTGTTTGTGTGGATGGTAGAAACTCAACAAAGGAAAATCTACATTATGGTTGTTATGCTAAATCTGCCTTTTTTTTTTTCTCTCTCAAGATTTCCATTTGGAATTTTGTCGTGAATTTTGCATGACTTAAGCATTGCCAAGGAATAAAAAAAAGTTCTACAGTCATCATAATTATTCGTCTGAACCTGAATGAAAGAAAACATCCTTGGCTTCTGAGGCTCTGATACTGTCTGGCTAGGGGAAGGTGAGCCCTTCCCCAAAGCTGCGGAGACAGCACTCTGGCACCTCCTGCCGGGCTGGAGCTAGAGTACACCTCAGGCACACTGCTGTCTCACAGCTGTCTCACAGCAGCTCTGAAAGGCGTGGTTTTCTCATACACTATTAACATTATTTTAAAGGCAGGGTTTCTTCAGCCTCCCGAGTGCTAACAGATATGGGGAAGGGCTGGGAAGTCTACCTTTTATTTGCTCCAGTCCGTTCTTTTTACTTAAAAAAAGTATATGTATGTATAGATACATATATCTTTCTCTCTCTACATCTATCATGTATGTGTGCCCATAGAGGCCAGAAGAGGACACTGGGTTCCCTGGAGCAGGAGTTACAGGCAGTTCTGAGCCCCTGAGTAGGGTACTGAGAACAGAGACTGGGTCTTCTAAAAGTACAGCAAACGCTATTGACCACCGAGCCATCTCTCAAGTCCCAACTTTTACTTGGGAAAGGGGCTCCCTAAGTCACCCAGGCTGGCCTTGAACTTGCGATCCTCCTGCGAGGAGCGGGGCTGACAGACCTGCGTCACTGGGCTAGGTTCTCTCGGAAGACCTAAGGCTTAAGAAACGCTCACAAGGCTCCCGAGCCTCTCCGCCATCTTTGCTCGGCTTGCAGCTAGCTCAGAAGTTTCGCGCCAAAACTTCCCGCCTCACAAAATGGAGACCGGAAAGAGTTGGTCCGTGACGTCACCAAGCCCCCTACAGCCAATCATCTTGGGAAACCGGCCTTGGAGGCGGGACTCAACCGGCGCAGAGCGGTCCAATAGCTGCCCGCGGCGCTGAGCGAACCAATAGGAGCGCAGAGGCCGCGGCGGACAAACGCGGAGGCTGGTTTTTTCCCGCGAAAGTCGGCTTCCTCTGGGAGGGCGGAGGTTGGCGTGGCGCGCCGCTGTGAGGTGAGGGGGTCGCGGGACCCCGTCTAGGGAAGCCCCAGGCTGCTCAGCTCGCTGTCTCCCTTGACCCAGGTACAGTCATGTCGGGCTTCGACGATCCCGGCATCTTCTACAGCGACAGCTTCGGTGGCGACCCCGGGGCGGAAGAGGGCCAGGCCCGCAAGTCGCACCTGCAGAGGCGCTTCAAGGAGTTCCTACGGCAGTACCGAGTGGGCACCGATCGCACGGGCTTCACCTTCAAGTACAGGTGCGACAGTGTCCGGGAACCACTCTCACCGGGGACGCCTTTTCTAGACAGCCCCTCCTCGGGCCTAAAGGCGAGAATGGGCTACAGTTAGGCGTGTTTTGACAGAGGTGGGGACAGTGGTGCCTGTGAGGACCGATGCCGGGGTGCATGTGCACTGCTGCTGGCGGCTCCTCAGTGCACCCTTCCTGTCTCCCTAAAGGGATGAACTCAAGCGGCATTACAACCTGGGTGAGTACTGGATCGAGGTGGAGATGGAGGACCTGGCCAGCTTTGACGAGGAACTGGCTGACTACTTGCAGAAGCAGCCAGCCGAGCACTTGCAGCTGGTGAGTAGCACCCATTTCAGAGCCTCCGAAATCCTAAATCCTGGCCCTGTCCCATCACCAGCAGCTTAACGCCTTTCCTCTTCTTCAGCTTGAGGAAGCTGCCAAGGAGGTGGCTGATGAGGTGACCCGGCCCCGGCCAGCTGGAGATGAACTGCTCCAAGACATCCAGGTCATGCTCAAGTCAGATGCCAGCCCGTCGAGCATTCGGATTCTGAAGGTAGGAGTTTATGGAATGTGTGGTGCCCAAATCGTCTGAGACAGGTAGCCTAGAGCACCAGATGTGTGACCCTGACCAAGCCATTTGACTTAACTTAGCCTTTATCCTGTGTAAAATTATCTCAGTGGGGTTGATGTCTTAAAGGGGAGGCAGAGTCTTGCAGAACAGCAGTGAGTTCCTATCCATCGGGGAGACAAAGAATAGTAAATGTATCCATAACTGAGAGGCAGAAAGTGGGGACAATGTGGCTATTGCTGAGAGGGACAAAGTGCTGTTGGAGCTGAAATTGATTGATGTATAGCCAGTCATGTCGAAACCTCGAAGAGCATTCCACAAGGAACAGTAGTTATAGAGGCTCTGGGGTGACAGTGGTGGCCTGTTTAGAGGAATGGAAAGAAAACGGTATGTCTGGAGTCCCCTGAGCTTGCATGTTGGTAAAGAAGAGGTGGAGCAGAGGATGATGTGGGAGTCTCTTTTCTTCCACCAGGAGGAGTTCCTGGGATTGAACTCAGGGGTATTCAGGGTTGAGGCAAGCAGGTGTCTTTACTTGCTGAGATATCCCACTGACCCTGGTTCCATTCTCTTTATGAGGATGGGGTTTACATTCAGAGCCTTCTTCATTAGGCAAAACACTCTTCAACTGCAGCCCTAGACTCTGATGTCTGGCATTGGAATTCATAGGATTCTTGTGGCTGCTCTGTAGAAGAGGAGTTACAAAATGGGCAGACTTGGAAGCAGGAAGGAAGACATGAAGATGGTTATTGTTTTAGCATGTGGCAGTGCTTTGTGAGTAGTGTAGTAACATCTGGTTGCTACCCATTCACTTGGTGTCACCCACCCATTGTGTACTGTACCTAGAAGTCTATATTTCATTTTGCTTGAAGCCCACAGAGCTCTGTGTCTTTTTTGGAGTCCCTGTGACGTTACTCTTGGTTTGCAGGATAACATATCTTCAGGAAACAGCCCTGACTCCTCTATGAAGACTCCAGTATTGGTTGTCTGAGTCCGGCACTCTAGAACTGAATTGCACCCTAGGTTCTGCCAGTGTGATGGTGGCATTGGATTTGAGTGGGGACTGCTGTTTCATTGAAAAGACAAGCTTGTCCCTCTTCTAGGGACAAAGCACTTTGGGGAATGGACTGCAAAGTCTGGTCACAAAAGTAATTGGATCTCCAAAGCAGTGATTCTAAAGTGGGGGTTGGTGGTGGTTTACAACCCCATTGTGGGGTTTAAATTATGATTCTCAGAAGAAAGAAATTACATTTACAAAGTAGAAACAAATAATTTTATGGTTGAGGGTCACCACTGTTATAATACTGGACAACTGTATTAAAAGGTCAGCATTGGGGGCTGGTGAGATGGCTCAGTGGGCAAGAGCACCCAACTGCTCTTCTGAAGGTCCGGAGTTCAAATCCCAGCAACCACATGGTGGCTCACAACCATCTGTAACAAGATCTGACGCCCTCTTCTGGAGTGTCTGAAGACAGCTACAGTGTACTTAAATATAATAAATAAATAAATCTTTAAAAAAAAAAAATCTTAAAAAAAAAAAAAAAGGTGAGCATTAGGAAGGTCAAGAACCTCTGCTCTAGAGGGATTCCCTTGTGGGGAGGCTGAGGCATCGGGCTTCTTTCTTTTATAGTGTCAGGGGTCTGGGATATCTGGGTCCTTGTAGGTCATTTTTCAAAAAAAAAAATTGTTTTGTGGATTGTTCAAAGATTCAAATGTCTGGGAGATCCTTGTGCCTCCACTCTTATTTCCCGGAGGTGGTCACCCACTCTTTGTTTCTCCTTCAAATGTAAGGTTTTATAGGGTCTAGTGTGAATCTGTAGTTTCTTTGTCCCAGAAAAACTTAGAATACGAAGATGGAGAAGAGAAACTTTGCCTGTTAATTGTTTCAGATCTATTTTTATATGTGGGTGTTTTATATGTATGCCTGTGTATCTGTGTGTACGATACAGTTCTGCTGCCTGTGCTGTCAGAAAGATAAAATTGGATCCTCCCGGAACTTAAATCATGGATGGATGTTTGTGGGCTACCATGTGTATGCTGGAAACCAAACTTGGGAGTTCTGGAAGGGTTTGCCAATGCTCTTAACTGCTGAGCCATCTCTCTCACCCACCCCCTCATTATGAAAAAACTTACCACACATGGAAGTATATAGAGAAAAGGGTAATGAGCCCCAATGTTGTTACTGAGATTGAGTATTAATATTTTGTTTATATTCCTGCTCTTTTTCCTTTTTATTTCTGAAGAATTTTAATATTTTTTTTAATTAATTTATTTATTATATGTAAGTATACTGTAGCTGTCTTCAGACACACCAGAAGAGGGAGTCATATCTTGTTGCGGATGATTGTGAGCCACCATGTTGTTGCTGGGATTTGAACTCAGGACCTTCGGAAGAGCAGTCGGGTGCTCTTACCCGCTGAGCCATCTCACCAGCCCTTTCTGAAGAATTTTTAAGCTGAATGTTGTACATGCTTTTAACAGGCCAAAGGTGGGATTACAAGTTTGGCTACTTGAGGATGGGTGGCTAATCTGGCTTCTTGGTATATAGGTGTGACCCTTTGTTTGGTAACATGATCATAGTAACATCACAGTTAACAGTTAGTGTTAGTATCTGGTGAGATGGAGTCGTTAAGATGGTGAACCGGAGGCTGACAGAATGTCCATAGCAGTTGGTGACAGAATTGAGCTAGAACCAGGGCCTCTGTCTCTGGAACATCACAGGAAGCTACTGTCAGGGCTGGAGTTTGGGTTTTCTGGGTTTTGTCGTAAAATATGTTTCATGTTTCCTTTGTCTCCCAGTTCCTTGTTCTGCAAGGGCCTTGAAAGTGAGGGCTTGTGTATGAGGCTCCTGGACCTGGTGCCCATGTTACCTCACATTAGGTGGGTGCTCTGGAAAGTCTGAGCTAAACTATGAGCCATGGCTTTGTCACCTCCTCCAGATCTTGCCCATGTCATTCCTCAGCCCTTCCCATATCTCCTCGTTCTCCTTAATCATCAAGTCTCCCTGTGGCTTTGTTACAGTCAGACATGATGTCACACCTGGTGAAGATCCCTGGCATCATCATTTCAGCCTCTGCAGTCCGTGCCAAGGCTACCCGTATCTCCATTCAGTGTCGCAGCTGCCACAACACCCTCACCAATATCGCCATGCGCCCAGGCCTAGAGGGCTATGCCCTTCCCAGGAAGTGCAATATGTGAGTGTATAGCCAAAGGGACTCTGGGGGAAATGACCTGAAGTATCAAAAAAGCTGGCAACCCTGGCAAGTGCTGCCTGTACTGCCTGTTAGAGACCTTAAGGCAAAGACTGGGAAGCACTATATCCTTGAGTTAGGCAGGATCAATAAACCCAGCCCAGTGTCCCTTCAAGTGGTTGAACTTTTGCACCACCTGGATAATCCACGTGGAATCCAAGGTTGGGGAGGAAATAGTCCAGGGGATTGAGTCTATATGGAAACTGTTTCTCTGTCTCTGTAAGCCCCTGGCTATCCTGGAGCTCACTCTTGTAGACCAGGCTGGCTTTGAACTCAGAAATCTGTCTGCCTCTGCTTCTCGAGTGTTGGGTGGCATGTGCCATCACCTGGCTTACAGAATCTTCGAAAGCAAACTGGATTGCTAGGCTAGACCCGGTGTGCCCACTGTACTGCCTACGAACACGGCTATACTACTTGATATTTAGCATATTGTTAAACTACAGTGGCAGAATGTGTGGACTTCCAGTTAGTAGGACTTAAAAAATTTACTGTATAGTTCTTATAACAAACTCTACTTGCATCTTGGCTGCTTTTGGCTTTCTCTTCTAGTTTCTTATCAACTTCCACATTGCCTGAGGCATACTGGTATTGTCCTAGACTGTTGCCTACCCTCACCTGCTGCCACAGAGTAGCTCATTCCTATCCCCTTGTCCACCTTCACTGCTCTTCAGTCTATTCCCTATATAGAAGCAGGGTGGCTTGGCTCTTCCATAGCCTGCCTTGGTCTAGTGCACTTGCATTCTCTTCTCCTTATGTGGTCTTCACTCAGACTGCCACAGTGTCCCTACATGTCCTTGTCACCTAAGGTGCCTTTCTTATCCTATGTTTACATTTGGTATATACGTGTCTGCACACTCTCATCTGCCTATTTTTACTGCATGCCTTTAAATTATGCAGATGGTTTTCAATCCTGATGGGAACTGAGCTTCACAGACCAGGGACTTTAGGTTTACTGCTATGTGTCCTTACCTATATTTGCTGAATAGACTTACTGTATAGGCCTCAGAGTCTGAACCCTCAGAATGGTCTAGAAGTGGTAAAATAAAATCTCACTGGAAAAGATACTAAGCTAAGAATATGGTTTAGTAAGGGATTTGATGATATAGCTCCTTCACCTATGAGGACAAGAGGCCTCATGAGGGAACAGTGAGTGACTGCCACCTCAGTGTGACATGGAGAAGCCAAGATACCTGAAGATCTGACTTTGAATCTAGCACCCTGCCCTAGGCTTTTCCCAGATGTGTCCCAGCTCTGCCTTATAATGCTGCTGCCTCTCAGAGCTGACTTGTTGAATGGGTGTGTCCCAACCTTTGGGCTCTCGGTAGCTCTAGTAACCACTTCTTCCCCTGCCCAGGGATCAGGCTGGGCGCCCAAAGTGCCCACTGGATCCATACTTCATCATGCCTGACAAGTGCAAGTGTGTGGACTTCCAGACTCTGAAACTGCAGGAGCTGCCTGATGCAGTCCCTCATGGTGAGATGCCCAGGCACATGCAGCTTTATTGTGACAGGTAAGTGTAAGTATGCAGGGGCTGTGGGCTGGTGTCCATGCCACTCCGGTACAGCATAGAGATCATCTGGTGCAGTGTATCAGCTGGAGCTCTTGATATGTCTGGTGCTTCTCATTGATTTTGTCATTTTTTTTGTCTCTCATAGTCTGCAAAGCATGTCCACTCCTATTTTACATGAGTACTGTAAACTGGGGGAGGTCAGATAACTTCGTGAGTAGAACTAAGGCCTGTGCATCTTCCAGAGAGTTTAGCCTTCTCAGTACAGAGCTGGATAACTAGCAGCAGTGCTAGCCCCCTATCTAGACTGCTGACATACCAGGCTTCCTGTTAAGACTGTCTGGGTTTTGTTGAATAGTTACAAAATGACCTAGATGAAGGCTTACAGGTCCTTGAGTTCTTACCCTGGGCTCATATACCTGATGATGAGTACAGATGTAAAGTTTCTGGGGAGTAGATCCACAGTTGTCAGCTTTATCATTGGCAAGAATGTGCCACTCAGGATCTTGGGAAAGCTATATTATTATTATTATTTTTTTTTCATCAGTAAAATGGCCTGAACTATTTCAAAGTGCCTGAAAAGGCCTATCAAGAGTTTAACACAATTCCTTAGCACAACTGAGCGAATTGTATTAGAGTATTCTCTTTAGTATCCAAAGAGCTTGAGAATTACATCGTGGAATGAGTAGGAAGTTAATAGGATAGTGTAGGTGGCAGAAACAGTTCTCAGTGAAACTGATTTGATAGTATATAGAACACCTTTGAGTTTGTTACCTTGCTTGATTCCCAACAGCTGAGACAAGTCAAAGTCATCTCTCCAAGCTCAGAGAGGCACTGTGATTTCTCTGAAGTCACACAGCTACTTTATGGTCCTTGAGGCAACACTGATTCCAGGGAAACATGGAGACTTTGGTCGCTTAGCATCTTTTGTCAAAAGGGTGACTAAAAACCTAGAGGCAAATTGACTTGGCTGAGCTCCGGGAGTGTGGCAGAGGCAGAAATAGAGAGTGGCATTGGCACTAGCAAGTAGTCCTTAAGGGTTTGAGGAGAAAGTTTTCCCTAAGGAGCTTGGTCACAGCTCAAATGATCTAGGACTTCTGAAGGCTGGGCAAGGGCACTGCCTCACCTCTGCCAGTACAGCATCTGACCTCTTGAATTCAGTGAGGGCCAGTATTATAACATTGCACTAACTATCCAGAGTGACGTGTAGGTAGCAAGAGTAGGGAAAGGTTCTCTTTACTCTAGACCATGCAGGGATTGAGCTGACTTGATAGTGATACTTCGGGTAGAAATACTAAGCTGACCACACTGTCATTTGCTTTTCTTTATCTTCCCCTCCCTGTACTTTACTCAGGTACCTGTGTGACAAGGTTGTTCCTGGGAACAGGGTCACCATCATGGGCATTTATTCCATCAAGAAGTTTGGCTTGAACCCCAGCAAGGGCCGGGACAGGGTGGGTGTGGGCATCCGGAGCTCATACATCCGGGTGCTTGGCATCCAGGTGGACACAGATGGCTCTGGTGAGTTGCTTTGGATTTCTACACTTCTCTTAACGAGCTGCTCATGTGATAACCTAGGCATTGCTTGAATTGCTCAAACCATAAGGATAGGATGTGCTTTACTTGTATGTGTGCACGCGTGCGTGTATGTATGTGTATGTGTGTGTATGGTGGGCATACTAAGCCCACATTCTACCACTTAGCTATATTCCCTATCCTAGAGTGTTCATTTTTACAGTAAGCAAAAATTTGTTACCCTAAAATGTCTATTTATTGGTTTAGTTGTAGTTCCTGCCCTGAGGTTGTTGCTTAAACATATGATTGAGTTGCATGACTCAGTGCTATAGATGGGATGTGGTGTGTATCCTGTGCTGCATCTTAGTAGGTAGAGAGGAAAAAGTGCATGAGGGTTGAGCAGACAGGATCTAGTTGGAAAAAAGAGCCCCCAAGGGATAGGTATCTGACACTGAACTGCTTTAATTGAGGTGTTGAAAAGGAACTAGAGAATTGTGGGAAGGCTTCATCTGTCAGGAGTGTCAGCAATAGCTTTGAAGGATGGAGGTGTGAAGGAGGGTCTTTTCAAGTATAGAGGAGTTCAAGTATAGAGGAGAGTTGGTGGGAACTCAAGGCTGGTGGGGGTGGGGGTGCAAGTGACAGGATCTCTAGTAGGAGTTGGGTTGAGTAAGTGATAGGGGCCAAGTAGGGAGTCACCTTGAGGATTGGTCTAGAGTGATGAAGTTCTGAGTACTGTGTCCGTATTCTATGTTGGCAGAAACTCCCTTGGTTAAAACTGGAAAAGTCACATATTTATCTATCCATATTCCAGACTTTAACTCTCCTTGACTTGCCATATCACTTTTTTTTTTTTTTTTGGTTTTTTTGAGACAGGGTTTCTCTGTATAGCCCTGGCTGTCCTGGAACTCACTCTGTAGACCAGGCTGGACTTGGACTCGAACTCAGAAATCCTCCTGACTCTGCCTTCCGAGTGCTGGGATTAAAGGTGTGTGCCACCGCACCCGGCTGCCATATCACTTAATGTATTACCATCTTCTGAAACTGGCTCTTTAGCCTTCCCTTCCCTTGCTTAGCAAACCCTCCAGATCCTTCTCAGTTCCCTTTTTTTAAAATTCCCTCACCTCAGTAAGCATGCTGTTTGGCTGCTCAACTTTCATCCCCAGGGCTGGCCACTTCTTACCTCCCTGCTCTGAGTTGTACTCTTTCTCCTGGGTTGGTTTTTCAAGCCCCTCTGCCACTTGGTCCCACCCTACCTTCTCCATTCCTCAGCAGCTCAAGTGAACCATGCTGTTTTGATCAAGCAATTGCATTGGTTCTCTACCCTATCTGCATTATGAGGGACTTTCCAGTGGTCTCCAAGGGCTCTGTGATCTGGCCTGATTGTGTGGAACCTTCTTTTCCTCTCTGGACCCTTGAGATTTGAAAGACTGATATAGCCCCGTGCTCTAACTTTCCTGAGTAAGACTGTGTCCTCCTGGTGCTGAGAGCTGTTTGTGTGTATGTTGACAGAGGTCAGGGTGTTCCTGATCTAGGGCTAGGCCCAGCAGTGGGCTGGAGGAGATGCCCCTTGCTCATGTATGCAACTGTTCTGTCCTAGGCCGCAGCTTTGCTGGGTCTGTCAGCCCACAAGAAGAGGAGGAATTTCGTCGCCTGGCCGCCCTCCCCAACATATATGAGCTTGTCTCGAAGAGCATTTCCCCCTCCATCTTTGGGGGCATGGATATGAAGAAGGCCATTGCCTGCCTGCTTTTTGGGGGTTCCCGGAAAAGGTGAGGGGTCTGGGAGGAGTGTGCTGATGACAAGGCTGCTGCAGGAGGACATCTGTGTGATGAGGACCAGGTGTTCTTCCATGTCTCCCAGGTCCCTTAGCCTGCTGGCACTGGGGAGCACAGTGGGAAACTAGTAGCCTAGGCTCTGGTCTAATGTGAGAGACACCACCTTGAACCAAAGTTTCTGAATGAGACCTGTTAAATACCTGACACTTAGAAAGTGTCATGTGTTCTTTTCCTCCTCCTTTTTCTTTTCTTTCTTTTTTTTTAAAGAGTTATTTATTTATTATATGTAAGTACACTGTAGCTGTCTTCAGACACTCCAGAAGAGGGAGTCAGATCTTGTTACGGATGGTT
>NC_034608.1:89520489-89541603 GCF_900095145.1 Mus pahari
GGACTTTCGGAAGAGCAGTCGGTGCTCTTACCTGCTGAGCCATCTCACCAGCCCCTCTTTTTCTTTTTCTTTTTCTTTTTTTCTCTCTCCCCCATCCCTCTCCTTTTTTTAAAGATTTATTATATGTAAGTGTCCTCAGACACCCCAGAAGAGGGCATCAGATCTCATTACAGATGGTTGTGAGCCACCATGTGGTTGCTGGGATTTGAACTCAGGATCTCTGGAAGAGCAGTCAGTGTTCTCAACTGCTGAGCTATCTCTCCAGCCCTTCCTTTCGATTTTATGTACATGAATATAATGTTGCTTTCTTCAGACACACTAGAAGAGGGCATTAGATAATATTACGATTGGTTGTGAGCCACCATGTGGTTGATGGGAATTGAACTCAGGACCTCTGCAAGAGTAGTCTTAACTGAGCCATCTCTCTAGCCTGCTTTTCTTTCTTTTTTTCTTTTGGTTTTTCTTTTTAAACAGGTCTTATTATGTAATCAAGCTGTCTTTCAAATTCATGATCCTCCTGCTTCAGCCTCCCAGATTCTAAGATTAGAGGTGTTGGTCACCATTCCTGGCTTACTATGTTCTTTTGAAACTTTAAAATAATTGAGCTCAAGACTGTAGCAGCAATGACAGTATATTCAAGTGGCCACTGTTTAATATGCTTTTTGTACTATGTTCAGAGCATTCTTGTAAATGCTTAATCTGTCCTGAACCCAGTCCGTCCTCTCAGCAGTCTATATGGATGTTACTGTTGTATTCATTTCATAGATAAGGAAACTGAGGCACAGAGAACGAAAGGACTTACTTCAGGGAACAGGTTGGGCTGGATTCTGCCCTATGGCTACTCTTCAGTGTGCACATCCCACAGTGCCATTTATGTTACTTCCCTACCTGAGAAATACCTTACCAATGTTAGACTCCAGTGTTAGGCTAGGAACGAGAGAACTGGGTGTGAGCTTGTTTCTGGGCCAGACTGTCATTTCTACCTGTTCTGAGACTCTTAGGGGAGGGTGACCAGCCCACATAAAGCCAAGAGTGCTGATGCACAACTATAATGCTAGAATCTGGAAGACTAAGGTGGGAAGATCATGAATTAGTTCAGAGGATAGCCCTCAAGTAGATTCTTACTTTGTCTTCTACCTACCTATCGTCTCTAGGCTCCCAGATGGACTCACTCGCCGAGGTGATATCAACTTGCTGATGTTGGGAGACCCTGGTACAGCCAAGTCTCAGCTTCTGAAGTTTGTGGAGAAGTGCTCTCCCATTGGGGTAAGTGGCTGCAGACAACTTTTTAGTGGCTTAGGTGTCCCAGCAGGGAGGAACACTACAGAGTAGTAGAGTTGCCTAGTTCCTAGACACGCATGGGATCTGATTCAACCAGATCTTCTTCCTCATTCATCTTGGCTCTGGTCAGGATGGCAGAGGGGCTTTGAAAAGGAAGGTGTGTGTGTGTATAGGGGTGGGTGGTAAGAGCATTGGACTGAGTCAGGCCTGGTTTGCATCTCAGCCTGGCAGTAGCTACATGTGGACTTGGAAGAGGTAGCCTAGATTCCCTGAGCATCAACTTGACACTCATTAGCTAAGTAATGATACTGCTTATGATAGTGACTGGAATCAAGAAGGACCAGATGCTTGCTGAAGTACCTACCAAGTTTTTACTCATTTAACTATTTGTCTTCTTGTGAACTGCTACTGCTCATGTTATGTATTGGATATAGGAGTGGAACAGTAAAGTCTCTTGCTCAAGATCCCACTGCTGGGGAGCTTTAGAAAAAGGTTCAAGGCAGTGTGTCTAATGACCCAGGTTTCCCCGAGTCTGGGAGGATCAGGGAAAGGAGGGTGGATGTGACAACTGACTAGTGGTCTGTGAAGTGGGGAAGTGGTGGTTTAGGATGGAGAGGAGGTATGACATTGGCACTGTCTCACAGAAATATCAAGGCCTAAAAATGTAAGTTGTGCCGTGTTAAGCCTTATAGTACCACATTTAGAAAGTAAGAATAGATGGAATTCATTTGTATAATCTGTTTAGCCTGTAGTTCAATATAAGCTTTTTTTTTTTTTCTTTCAGTGTAGATAAACCCCAAATCTTGTGCATGTTGGGTAAATATTTTACCACTGAGGTGCATCCCAGGCCTATAACATGCAAGTATTGAATATTTGGCATTCATCTTAGCACAATGTGATCTGAGTATGTCTCACATGCACCTCAGGTAGGATTTACTATATTTAAAGGGGTCTGGCAGTATATAGCATACAGGTCTTCACAGATGATGGACTCAGAATAGAGACATCCTAAAAGCCAGGAATCCCCAACCCTGAGGCCAGCTTCAAATATATCCTTTTCTGGGGATCAATACTTAATGTCATAGGTATGTGCTGTGTAGCTCAGGTGAACCTTCCAAAGAGGAAGGAAAGGCTGAGGCCCAGTTAGGCCTTGAGTTCTGTACTGTTCAACCAGTTCTTCAGTGTGATGTGGCTAAGTCACAGCCCTCTGAGCTCTTGCCCTTTGGGGCTGGCACTGAGTACTGACACCGCTGTCTCCCCCAGGTGTACACATCTGGGAAAGGTAGCAGTGCTGCTGGCTTGACTGCCTCAGTGGTGCGGGACCCCTCATCTCGAAACTTCATCATGGAAGGTGGAGCCATGGTTCTGGCTGATGGTGGGGTTGTCTGTATTGATGAGTTTGACAAGGTGAGTCTAAGTCTTCTAGTCACAGGACTGGGGTGTGTGGCTTCAGGTGTGGTAGCAGATACCACTCTGAGAGACTTATATATAGTTGTTGTGCCCATCACTCTGGGGAAACTTGGGATAGGTTGCTTTGCCTCTTGGGTACTCTGGAAATTTGGGAAAGTGAAAACCAAGCCCGTGTGATTGTCTGCTGTTGACTGGCCTAAAGTCTACTACAGAATGGTTATGGTTCCTAGTTATTTTTCTGCCACTCTACCCAGCTTGGGTGAGGATTCTGATAGACAAACTTCTCAATGCAGATGCGGGAAGATGACCGTGTAGCAATCCATGAGGCTATGGAGCAGCAGACCATCTCCATTGCTAAGGTGAGTGGCAACCACCCTTCAGCAATCCTAAGTCCTCCTAAGGTTGCTCTGATGGGTGTAGCCAAGTCCTCTTTGCCCAAGACTGTGCTAGCAGCAACAGGCCTGAAACTAGGGGTGGGGGAGCAAGAGCGCACACGTGCAGGCATGTACACACATATATGCGTGTACATAGTGTATGAGTTCATATGTTCATATATGATGGAGAGGCCTGTCCCAGGATTTTTGGTTATTTGCTCCATTTATTCCCCTTTCTACTTCAGGCTGGGATCACTACCACCTTAAACTCTCGCTGCTCTGTTCTGGCTGCAGCCAACTCAGTGTTTGGCCGATGGGATGAGACAAAAGGGGAGGACAATATTGACTTCATGCCTACCATCTTGTCCCGATTTGACATGATCTTCATCGTCAAAGATGAGCACAATGAGGAGAGGGACATGGTATGTCTCGGGCTAGGCTGGTGACAACAGATAGGTTCATGGTCATGAAGGTGAATAAGAGATTTAGCCACAGAAATGCTAGTGGTTAGATAGTCTGGAAGGAAGCATATGAAATGACTTGTTAGTGGTTGTGGAGTGTGGAGAGGAACCTAGGGTCCTAAGACCTAGGTGTGCCCTGTGTGATTTTTTTTTTTTTTTTCCTATCAAGAAGCTAAAAACCTGAGCTCTGCTCTCCACCCCTGTTAGTAAATTTCTGAAAGAAAATACCTTAAGAATTTGGTAAGGCCATATACGTATAGTGCCCATGAGGCTCTAGGTTGTTGGACCAGCTATCTGTTTCTGCTTCCCTTTTGAAGGCTTTAATTCTTAGACAGTTGCTCCCTGTGATGGTAAAGACAAAGCCTGTCTTGGCCAGGCTGAGGGGTGCAGGCTTTCTGAACTTTGGCTGGCTGGCTCAGACTCCTTTTCAAGAAGGCTGATTCAGTCTGGTGCCTCTCTACTTCTCTGAATTGCTCTGTTTGGTCTCAAACTAACTTTGGCGATATGTTTTAATTTTCCGGCTTGTTCTCATTTTCTGGCTTGTTCTGTCTTTACCCCTGTCTAGCTTGTTCTTTTTCTGAAACCCGTCTCTGTACAATTGTTCCAGTAAAACTGCCTCCTTCTCTTCTTTGTACTGCCCCTTAAGTAACTTCTTTTTCTTTTCTTGTGAAACTTGGGCATATCTTTTTCTGTCAAATTTTTCTCTGATTCATCAGTTTGTCTGCCACTCAATTAGATATTGCTTTCAAATATGGGTGTTTCCTTCTACAAATTAATTTTACCTTCTTTATTTGGGATTAAAGGGCTGAGTCATACCACAACAAGAAATAAAATCTCAGGGTTCATAGTGTGATCAAATACCCTGCAACATTAGCTATTGATTTAACTGTCCTGAAAGGAAGAAGATGAGGCTTTTCCCAGTAGTTAGAATAGAAGTGGTAGAATGGCTTGGATATTGTCCACGGTCCATGCTGAAGTAGATACTTGCCCTAGTTAGGCAGAAAGTACTGGAACACAAGCTTTTGCCATATTATTTCACCTCATTGACTTGGTTATATCCAGTTTCCATGCTTAAGTAGATAGTTGCCCCAGTGAGAGTGGATAGGCCAAAGGGACTGGAACAGAAGCACTTGCCATATTATTTTATCTTGTCTGTTAAACCTGTGAGCTGATCCAGTGTTGCCTGTGCTCCTTAGATGCTAGCCAAACATGTGATCACTCTGCATGTGAGTGCACTGACGCAGACACAGGCTGTGGAGGGTGAGATCGACCTGGCCAAGATGAAGAAGTTCATTGCCTACTGCAGAGCGTGAGTGCTGGGAGATATCATGGGCTTTTTAGATAGAGGGAGAGCCCAGTCCTGTTCTGCTCCTTATCTAGGATCACCTGTTAATCCTGTTCTGAACTCTGTTCTATTCTTACCTGTCACTGTGACCCTCTCCATGAGTTTAAGTTTTCTCATCCTCCTAAGTGAGGGAGGTGGAGTGGAGGAGCTGGAGACTGCTGGGAAGCCTGCTTCCTGGTGGGCCTCCTGCTCCTGTGGGGCCCTCAGTGACTGGTGGGACAGTGTACAATTGGTAGCTAGACAGCATACTGCAGCCAGCATCAAGAGTTTTCAGGGCTGGAGAGATGGCTCAGCGGTTAAGAGCACTGATTGCTCTTCCAGAGGATCTGAATTCAATTCCCAGCAACCACATGGTGGCTCACAACCATCTGTAATGAGATCTGATGCCCTCTTCTGGTGTGTCTGAGGATAGCTACAATGTACACATACATGCATACATACATTAAATTAAAAAAAAGAGTAGTTTTCTGTACATGTGTTCAGACTCACTTCCCACTTTCTCAGAGAGGTGCCATCTGACACCCGCTGATAGCCAGGTCAAGTTTTTCTTTAACCTCTTTCAAATGACTTACCAGCTATATTATGAGCAGGAAGCTGTGTTTGGGAACATTCATCTTTGTGAGCCAATAGAGTCCTGGGAACAGGGTGGGGGCAACCTCAAGATTCCTTTCTAGCTTTACTCTAGTTCACTCTGCAATCTGCAGGAGGTGTGGACCTCGGCTATCAGCCGAGGCAGCAGAGAAGCTGAAGAACCGCTACATCATCATGCGGAGTGGGGCTCGTCAGCATGAGAGGGACAGTGACCGTCGTTCCAGCATCCCCATCACTGTGAGGTGAGCAAGTGGGCTCACCTTAGAGACCAGGGACAGTTGGCCACTGCCATTTTCATAATGCAGGCCCAGGGTGGGTTGGGCAAGGGGGTCGGTCATCTGGGACCATGTGCTGTGTCTTCCTAATTATCTCTGTTTTGTTGTGTGTGTTTGTTGTTGAGGCTGGAGATGCCTGGGTAGGTCTCACTTCTGTATTTTGCCTGGCTTCCCTCTTTGAGAGGCAGTTTGAGGGAAGGGGAGGACTCTGGCCTAGCCTCTGACCGACAATGTAGCTACAGGAAAATTCTACAGATTTTCACTGGGTCATCATTTATAGACAATATAGTAAGAGCTGGGGCCTACCTGAGCTGAATTTATCTCTAGCATTGATTGGTTACAAGTAGATCTAGTTTTGTATAGTGAAACCCAAAGAAAGTAGCTTAAGTTGGACATTTATTTTCATTATTAAACTTTGGGAAGTAGGTTCATGGTGGTTTTTTTGGAGCTGTGAGTATGTGCTCCATTACGTTCACCTTTGCCAACCTTTCAGCCCCATATGGTTTTAGAAGTTACAGCCATCATGTCCACATTTTGAGCACCAAGAGAGACAGTGGAAGGAAGACATGCTTTTTAATGGATGTTTTTGACATTTATATGATGCATGGATTTAGAACTTATAGGCCACAACTAGACCAAAAAGGTAGGAACTACCTTTTAGCAGGTAGCATGTGCTGGAATAAAAATTGGGTTCCAGTACTAAGAATAAAGGGTAATAGATTATCGGGATAGCCAGCAAACTCCCCTGTAGTCCTAACAACCTTGGCCATGGTCCTTCCTGGAGGATCAGAGGAGGGAATGTGGGCTGAGCTCTTTGAGTACTTTATTGCTCCAACAGGCAGCTGGAGGCTATTGTGCGCATTGCTGAGGCCCTCAGTAAGATGAAACTGCAGCCCTTTGCCACTGAGTCAGATGTAGAGGAGGCGCTGAGACTGTTCCAGGTGTCCACACTGGATGCTGCTTTGTCTGGCAATCTGTCAGGTGAGTAAGTGCTGGACTGTGGTCTTGGACTCTAGGATAGAGATTTAGTTAGCTGGTGGCCTGCAGGGTGCTTCCTGAATACGCTTTTGATAATAGCCTTTCTGCTGCTTCTCTCCTGGATGTTTTAGCTATTGCAGGAGAAAGGGGCTTCTCTGTAGACCTCTTGAGTCAGTTCATTAAAAGTAATTGTAGGCCTGTCGCTGGTAAGTAGTGGCTGTCAGTCCTCCCTGTTAAGCTCAGAACTATTGAGTATTGTAGAGTTTCCCAATTTGTGGCCTTAAGTTTTTTTTTTTTTTGTTCGTTGTTGTTGTTTTGACAGCCATGTCTGACACACTAGGCTGTCAGTCCTTCCTGTAATGGAGATGAGACTGACAGAGATTCTGTCATGGTCTCCACTCTTGGTGGAATACATGCCTGTTGGCCCCTGAGCCTTAATGTTTGCTGCCTTCTTTCAGCCAGGCTTCTGAGATTGGTGATATGCCAGCCAGAGTTAGATCTGCCCTAATCTGGCAGTAAATCTGGTTTACCATTTGCCAATCACTGTCTAAATGCAATAGCTATAAGTTCCCAAGGTTCCTGTCCTACCCATTCCACAGGCTTTTTTCTAACCTTTGTTGGTGGGATAGGTGAGGAGGCTGTTACAGGGAGGGAGTGAAAGGAATTAAGAGGAGCAGTGACAACTGGGCCAGGTATGTTGGTGGAGTGGTTCTCTTTCTTACCTGGTAAGATTGTACACCTCCTGCTTACTCAGGGCTTCTAAGATTTGTACTCTAGAGAGCCCTGCCTTCTCTCCCTTCTTGCTATCTTTAACTCAAAACTTACACTTCCACTGGGCATGGTGGTGCAGAGTCAGGAGACTCTTGTTTGAGATTTGAAGCCAACCAAGGCTATACAATGGCACTGTTCCTCAAAAATAATGAAGTAATAAATAAGCCCAACCAAGTAAAAACTATGCTTCCTTCAGAGTCTTTTCTGGGGCTGTTCCTGTTGCCTTGGTATGTGTAGTCCATAGGGTCTCAGGGCACCCGACTCATGGTCTAGCTCTGTGCCTGTCGCATGGCCTCTGTTACCTTTCCCTCTGCCTAGAGCACTCTCCTCCATATTACTTGATTCTCACTTCCCTGGTGAGACCTCCACTGTCACACGGTGTTCTGTCTTTAATTTTCTCTGGTTCAGGCCACTCTAGTTAGAGGCTGTCATCTCTCTGGCCCTTTCAGTATGGATGAACGGGGGTTTCTAGCACCCATTTTCCCTATTGCACTCTCACAGGGGTAGAGGGCTTTACTACCCAGGAGGACCAGGAGATGCTGAGCCGCATTGAGAAGCAACTCAAGCGCCGTTTTGCCATCGGCTCTCAGGTGTCTGAGCACAGCATTGTCCAGGACTTCACCAAACAGGTGAGCCTTCCTAACCCTGGGTCGACAAGCCAGGCCCAGGATACAGAGGGTGTCCTGCTGGTTCTCTTAGTCTGGTTCCCACTCAGTCAGCACATACAGTGTTCTGTGCTCAGCAGAGGGGTGCTGGGATGGGGGTGTTTGAGCCACTGTTCCTTTTGTAGAAACTGCTACAGTCTACAGTTGTGGTCGGCTGTTTATAGGGAAAGGAGGAAGCCAGGTCTGCAGAAACCAATACCCGATTTTCCCATCTCTTAAATTTTCCCTTGTTTGGATCCTTACAGGGTAGGGAACTGAGAACCTACTGAGTTAGCCTTGCAGCCCATTGGGGAGAGGGCTACTGATTCCATGCACAGGAGATACTGTTTGGGGTACCAGGAGGAGCCTGTGCCCTTTAAAATCATGAGGATAGCCCTGGTTTCTGTTTCTTGTTCCTTTCCCTGTGTATCCTCTCAGTTTGCTCCTGGAAGTAAATTATACAGTAATGGGTACTAGCCCTCTATAAGTGAAGAGACTAGTATTGCCTGAGGCTGGGGCTGGAGAAAGCTTGATTTCTAGGGTCACAGGGACCTAAGTCCTAGCTCATTTAATTGCTCTATAACCCAAACAAGTGACAGTCTGCCTATTTCTTCTTCTGTAAAATGAGATTATTCCTAATACTGGGTGCATAAAGTCTATATGTACTTGTCTAGTACACAGGAGGCATCATCACATACGAACTTTTCTGAAGTCCAGGGAGAATGGAGGTGGATATTTTTTGTCTGTTTAAAATTGTCTATGATCCGGTGATGCATCAGGTTCCTTGGGTCATAATGATATACCTGTGCATCTGTCTTGTGCTCCCTCCTACAGAAATATCCAGAGCATGCCATCCGAAAGGTGCTGCAGCTCATGCTACGCAGGGGTGAGATCCAACACCGTATGCAGCGCAAGGTGCTCTATCGCCTCAAGTGAGCCCGTTGCCCATCAACCCTCAAGCCTGGAATGCCGCCACCACCCCATCTCCCAGTCAGTGCTCCAAACCTCCTTTTGCCCTGCCTCTCCACTTCAGACTGCTGACTGCAGCACATCTGCAGCCCCTGGAAATGTGCTTTGGTCTGTTGGCCTCATATACTGTGTTTGAGTTTCTGAGGACTCTGCTATGGGTGTCTATCCCCTGTCATGCCTCCTCAACAAGATGAGTCTGGAGCAGGAACCGACCCTGGAATGTAGATGGGTCTGTAGATTGGCTCCTGGGCCACTGACTGCCAAGCTTCTTTGTGTGTATTAAGGTAATAAAGCAATTGAGTCCCTGGCTGCTAAGGACAGTGGAGCCAGTATGATAGTAGTGCTGTGTCAGTACAAGGTTGACTCTTTCAGCTTTCTTCAGCAGCACCTAATGTGAGAACTGGATCATTCATTGAGCTATCCTCCTCAGTTTCCTAATCTGCAAACAAATTTGACGAAGCTGAGCTCAGTGAGTGAGTGGTTGTTAGTGAAAATCCAAGTAGACTCCAATGTAGAAAGTTCTCCAGGGCTCTATTTGCAGCAAGTGGGCCTCAGTAGTGTCTGGGGGAGGGGCCAGCCTTCAGGGTTTATCAGTTTAGGAGCTCTGAGGGCCTGAGCAAGCTTCAGCACAGTAGGAGGTGTTAGTGACAGCATTGTTAAAATATGACACCCCAACACTTGCTATTACCAAAATGCCGAAAATTATGATTTTAGAAATCTAGGATTTATAAAATTAAGGAAAAGTCAGTGAAACAAATTTAAGTATTTGTTATGTAAAGTTCATTTATAAATGGGAAGCTAGTGCTGAAAACACTTCAGTCACCGACAGTAAAGCAACTGTAGGAGGAAGGCTTCAGAGAACAGGAAGTACATACACAGGCCTTTCTCATAGATGGCGTCCTGTGCTGAAGTGGCTGTTGCTTCTCACTCCCTCCTGGAAATGTGCTTGCTCCTGATGAATGGCCATAGCCGTTTCTTTCTGATTGGTCTGCAAACTTGGAACAGAGTGTGCTTGTCTGGAAGGGCAGGCTTGGTAAGAACATTTTATCCTACTTGAGGCCTTGAGGAGGATGCATGGCCATGCCGGCCTGCGGGAGTGCTTAGTTGAGTGGAAGATACCGATATGATAGCTCTTTCTTGGTAGGCCATGGTTGCCAGACACAGCGTTGAGACAAGCTTGGCTTCCTGGGAAGTAGGCAGTGCCCAGTGTGCCACAGCACGAGGAAAAATGCCCAGGAAAATATCCAGGATTTAAGGATTGGTTGGTTTCTGAATCTGAACTGGATCCTAACCTTTAATTCTACAAGACACTGGCCTGAGCTGCTGTGGCTAAGTTACTGTAGTCCTGCAAGTATGGCCAAGATAGTCTTAGGACACGCTTTTCCCCTCCTTTCTCTTCCCATGTTCCCAGGAGTGTCTGAGATAAGTAGGACTTGAAGCACTGCTCTGAGGACTCAGTCCTGCTCATGCTGTGCTAAAGGCTTTCATTGCTTCCCCAGACAGCAGCTTGATTTTTCACTTTTTTTTGCCTTGGCATGCTTGGGCCTCCTGGTGATTCCTGGTCCCTTGCCCAAGGTATAGACATTTCACACCCCCTGGTTGGCCTTTCAGCTTAAATATTATTTGTCCTTAGTCATATATTCGTGTCATGTGTCATGCAGTGACAGGATTGCCACGGGCACAAATGGACTGCAATGGCCTGTTAGCTCCTGAGTTCTGCTGCATCTACCATCATATATTGTCTGACCCAGACTGCATGTGGGAGAGGATTCTACTGTAATGTATGCCTTGTGGAGGATTTCTGGCAAAATTCTAAGCAACTGTTAATGACAAGCTGTTGGGAATCACACTGGTCACTAGCCACCATAGAAGTCTTATGTGCAGTGAAGGTTACAGGCCGGACATGGAAGTTAGCGTCCCTGTAACGCCCATATTTAGGAGGTGGAAGCAGGAGGGTCAGGAGTTCACGGTTGTCCTCAGTTTCAAAGTGTTCAAGGCTACAATTTGGGGTATAGGAGATTGGTCCTATTTCAAAAACAATCTACATAAGAATGTGTTAGTGAAAATACTATTTTAGAGGAACATTTACAAGTACGAGAATAAGACCAATTCTCTTATTTTTAAATTATTTTAAATTTTTATCTTACACACATTGGTGTTTGGCCTGCATGTATGTCTATATGAAGGTGTTAGATCTTTGATTTGCAGGTATTTGTGAACTGCTGTGTGGGTGCTGAGAATTGAACCTGGGTCCCCAGGAAGAGAAGCCAGTGCTTTTAAATGCTGAGCCATCGCCACCCCACCCCCAACTCCAAAGAAACAACAAAAAACAAGGAATTTCAGAATTTCAGAAATGCAAAAGATGAGTTTTCTCAGACTGTTGAGGTGGAAGTGGCAGAAGATAGACACTTCAGACGGTAATTTTGTGGTTTTAGATGTAAGTTTTTCATTTCTATTAAGTATGTTATGGTTTTAGATGTGAATTTTTCATTTTGTGCGTGTGCATGGGTGTGTGTGTGTTGGTCCTGAATAGCATGCCACATGGGTGGAGCTTAGGGGGCAACTGCATAGTCTGTTCTCTCCTTGCATGTTTACACGGGCTCTTGGGAAAACTCAGGTCATCCAATGTGTGTGACAAGCACCTTTACCTGCTGAGGCGTACAGATCCTTGTGCTTAAACATGAACAGTGGTAGGTTGGTATTTATGAGCCAAGACTTGCAGCTCAGTGGTTGACTGCTTTCCTGGCATGTGTGAGGCCAGGTTTCCAATCCTAGCACCACAAGAACATGGTATGGTTCAAAGGGTATTAATGGTAGTTTTCAGTTAAGTCAGTGAGGGCTTTTTCTTTTACTTGAAAGACGAGGCAGTAAGGTAAAGTTCTGGTACATGGACCCGAACCAAAATGACCTGGGTTCAGATTGTAACTCAGCTACTTACTATACTTATCCCAGCCTTAATAGTCTATTAAGAAATAGGGGTGCTGGGTTTGGTGGTGCACACCTTAAACGCCAGTACTAGGGAAGCAGGCAGGTGGATCTCTTGGGTTTAAGTCTAGCCTGATCTATAGAGCAATTTCCAGGACAAGAGCTCACAGAAACCTTGTCTTGAATAAAAAGAAAAAGGGACCCCCCCCCAAAAAAAAAAAAAAAAAAAAAGCGTGAGCACCGTTTTAAGGACAAGGCAGGCCCTTCTGGGGGCTGAGCTGTCTTGACAGCAAATTTTGGAATTATTAGGAAACTAAGTTCCAAGAATAGATAGGCAGTTTATGGTCCTTTCCATTGTTTCTCCATTCTCAAAGCTCAGGCTGAGGCTAAGAGAATGGCCATGAGGATGGGTTGGTACTAGCACCTTACCCAGAGTCCAGCAAAGGGTGCTGTGGATGGGGTGGAATAGATTAAGGTGGACAGTTGCATCCATGGTTTGCCAGATCAGATGTACACTCTACTCTCATAGTAGCTGCAAGTCCAAGGTATGGTTGGCAGGGTTGGTGTCTGAAATCTGGCCTGCAGTATCTGTCTTCATATCCTTAGTTCCTGGCTGTGTGTGTGTGTGTGTGTGTGTGTGTGTGTGTGTGTGTGTGTGTGTGTGTGAAAATGAAAGGATACCAATCAGGCTAGATTAGGGCCCACTTTAGCAAACCTTTAATGTTTACTTAGAGACCATTAAGGTCTTTAATGGGATTAAAGACAAGTGCTACCATACCTGTTCCATAGCTACCTTACAGCTTTGTACTCAGGTCTGAGGTGCTGGTGTCTGGGGCTTTTTTGACATGATTGGTGGTGGGGGAACAGACTTCTTTCTAGGACAGGAGGAGTGGGCTGGGGCTGGGGTGCAAGCCCCTGTTGCCAGCAGTGGAAAGTTCCTAGCCTTAATCTTTCGTCAGACACATTCAAGAGAAAAGGGTGTTATATGGGGAGCAAAGTGGCTCAGGAGTCAAGAGCCTCCAGCCACCTTGAACCAAGTTTCTACTGTAGGGACAGGATTTGGAGAAGGGTTTGGGGAAAGCATTTCATGGAGGGTTCAGGGCTTTCTGATGCCTTCCTCTGCCAAAATGTTTTCAACACCTGCTTATGAATGAGTGGTGAGTTCTGCACTCATTGTGTGCCAGGGTACACTAGACACCCACATATTCTACAGTGCCCTCTACCCCACAAAAAAATTTTTTTTAAGATTTATTTATTTATTTTTAGGTTTTTCGAGACAGGGTTTCTCTGTNTAGCCCTGGCTGTCCTGGAACTCACTTTGTAGACCAGGNTGGCCTCGAACTCAGAAATCCGCCTGCCTCTGCCTCCCAAGTGCTGGGATTAAATGCGTGCGCCAGCACTGCCCTGCCAAGGATGGTCTCTGCTTGTGGACGTTGTACATCGTGGTGCGGAGCCTAGTGCGCACCACGATGTACAACGTCCACAAGCAGCGGGTCCTGTTGAGAGAGCCCAGTACTCCATGTGTGGAGAATGGGCTGTTAGTTCTCCTGGAGAGACTTGTTTTCCCTGAGCCTCATTCCTAGAGAGACATCCAGAGATTTCCAATATCCTGGGTTAGAAGCTCCAAAGTAGCCTCTTACCTGTCCCTAACATCTACCCTTGTCTTTAGTTTTCTTTTTTAGTTTAATTTTTTTTTCCAGCAGCCCTCTCGCATAGCTCTGGCTGTCACTCTTTTAGACCTAAATCTAGAGACCTGTCTGCCTCTTTATTTTCTGAGTGCTGTGTACCCTGTGCCCTTTCTTTTCTTTTCTTTTCTTTTTTTTCTTTCTTTCTTTTTTTTTTTTTTTTTTTTTGAGACAGGGTTTCTCTGTATAGCCCTGGCTGTCCTGGAACTCACTTTGTAGACCAGGGTGGCCTCGAACTCAGAAATCCGCCTGCCTCTGCCTCCCAAGTGCTGGGATTAAATGCGTGCGCCAGCCACCATGCCCGGCTTCCCTGTGCCCTTTCAAACAAGACATTTTGTTGAAAGTGGGTTCATCTGACTGTTAGGGGTTTTAGGAAGATGGTGTCCACAAGGGGGCGACAGAGCACCAGGTACAGCCCAATTTGGCCCGTTCCAAGGCTCTTGTGCAGCTTCCCCAGGAGGCCTCAGCAACCCAGTGGACCCAGGAACTCACCACCTGTGTGTGATCACAGGCTTTGCCATACACTGGACTTTACTGACATAGTGCTATTTTTCTCCACTGTGGACCTAAGAAAAGAGGTATCCCCCTTATAAAACAGGAAACTGAGGCACAGTGAGGTTAAAGTTTACAGCACGGAGTGAAGCTGGCATTCAAACAAAGGGCACCTGATCTCCAAGTCTGCTGACTATTTGGAGACATCTTAGCAATGTTTGTTAAAATCTAACAACATAGATGAACTTGATTTATATGCATGCACAATACACACATGAAGTAATGCATAGATGAAATAATAAAAAAAAAAGGCATGCCCTTGCTTCTTTCCAGGCATACCTGGGTCCCTAGTTTCCCTCTTGAGGTGACTTAATTTCTTGGATCTCTTGATATAGACTTGTGGAATCTTAGAACTGGGCACAGTTTCTAAAGCCTGGGCACCTGGCCCCAAATGGATATAGAGCCCAGCCCTTGGACAAGATCTGTGTGATCATTGCCTCTCTTAGTCCTTTGATTCTCTACTCGGCACGGTAGGGTGACATCCTCTCTAGCAGCTGGGGACTGAGCTATGTCTGGTTCTCCTTTATTCCTCCTTCCTCCAGGGAGTTCTCATCTTAGGCACAGCTGATCCTGGAAAATCCACTTTTTTTTTTGCCTCAGAAGAGGAGAATTAAGTACTCAAAGAGCTATGGGTTACTGTGGGCTATGGGTTACTGTGGGCGGACTTTGTTCCCCATGAGGTTGCCCTGGAAGGGAGGGTTTTAATTGATGAGAAGGTTGTACCGGACCGTCTGGGTGTGGTTTCTATCTGGGCAGCTCCTCTGAGGCCGTGAGAGTGAAAGCAGGTTGCCCTCTGTCAGGCCCGGCAGTAGTTTTCTCCTGGTCTTTCCATCTGAATGGAACATTGGCTGTTGGGAAGGCTTTGCTAAGAATCTTGTCTCTGATCTCAGCCCAGGACAGTCCCTGAATCTCGCCTTTCCCCCAAATCCACAGTCCCTCTGTCTGGGACTACTGAAGATTACATGTTTAGTGATCCAGTGAGTAGCTCTGGCCAATAGCTAGTTCACAGCCTGTAATAATTCATGTATCATTTCTCTAGCTTTTCATCAGCAAGTCATTCCAGGTAAGTTCCTAGGAAGAACAACATGAATGGAAATCTGTCTTCACCCCTACAAATAAGCCTTAGTTTTATGTCACTAAGGCAGTGGGTTCTTTGTTACTCATTTAATCGTATTTATCCTGACTGATAACTTATCAGAAATGGAGATTTTGACAATATTTTGAACTTCCTCCCTAACCTGTTAGAACAGTTAAAAGGCATGTTTTTAATGCATCAGTTCCCTGCTCTTACACATCTGGGTATTCTGCCCAAGAATGGTTTTGTTTTGTTTCGTTTCGAGACAGGGTTTCTCTGTGTAGCCCTGGCTATCCTGGAACTCTGTAGACCAGGCTAGCCCACAGAGATCCGCCTGCCTCTGCCTCCCAAGTGCTGGGATTAAAATTGTGTGCCACCACTGCCCTGCCAAGGATGGTCTTTATTTCACCTGGTACAGTCCCTTTCCAGGGAGAGAATATGGTATCTGTCCACCTGATTGTCCATTCATGCTTGCCTGTACCCCACTGCTCATCAGTCTATATCATAGGGGCTAATACCACTTACACTGTGAGAGTTTAGGATTAAATGTGTCAATGCTGGGCCCAGGGCATTTTTTTCTGAAATGTGTCTCAGTATTACTGAAGCTTTTAGTTCATTCATCTGTATTTGCCTGGCTGCCATGTGTGTCCTGGGCACTGAAGATAGAGAACAAAGCAGGAGAGAAAGATCCAGAGAGAATGTCAGCATTGCCACCAAGAGCCTTGTGAGTCTAAGGCAATGAAGCTCCAGGAATGCTCTGGCTGTGGGTTCCTGGTGGCCTTATACTTTGAGATGCATCCAAGGGGCTGGCAGGGAGTGGGAGTGGCAGGCTACATTATATAAGCCTGCAGCCTGAAAGCCAGGGTGCTGTTTTGACAGTTCTGTTCACAGCCCCCACATGGACATGCTCCTTAGTTGCAGAGCTTAGTGGGGAAGGAAGCATCATGGGAGTCTGGAAGCATCTTGTCCCAAGCTCCTGTGCTAAACCTGGCAGTTCTCTAGCCTGGACCCAGGCCATCTGCTCAGTCCCTTGCTCAAGCCCAGCCTGTCTGGTCTCTTTTGGCTGACTCTGGGAGGGCCTAGAGAGTAGAGGAAGGACTGGCAGGGCTTCCTGAGGGGAGCGAGAGCAAGGTAGGAAGTCAAACGGGAGGGAGGGGAGGGAAGGGAAGGACAGGACTGCTGGGGCCATGCCTCTAGTGATGGTCAATATTCTTGTTTATGAGAAAGGGCCCTCTGAAGATGCCATTCTATGGATACTGGGGGCATGCTCGTGGCAGTGTGAGATAACCTTGGCCCTGTGTCAGATTGCTGTCCTGTTACAAATAGATCAGTAGCTTGAAGCGGCAGATACTCATTGCCCTTGGTTCCTGGGAGTTAGCACAGCCTGGCTGGGACTTATCTCTGCTGTTATCAGGCTGCAGTCTCAGGAAAGCTGGATTGAATGAGAACTATCTCCCATCTCCCTCACATGGCTGCTGCTACCTAGAGAGGGCGTGCCATTTAGTCAGACATGTAGTCCCCAGGACCAGAAAAGGAATGGAAAGCCTTTGGGTTCTTGAGTGATTCCACATTGCCTTTTGGTGCCCCCATTTTAGTGGGGGGAGAGCCCTGCATCATTTATTCTGCCTCTGTCCTACCTTTCCATTGGGCAGATCTATAGAAATGGAGTAATCACAGGGAATGGAATAATGGCCAAACGAGGCTTCCTGTGAACTTTCCCATGAACACTAGCAGGCCTAAGGAGCGGAGGGTATTTTTTTGTTTGGTCCACCCCATCTCTTTTGCCTGTCCCTTTCTCTGAAGCACTGGGCCTGCAACTGTAGCCTGAGATGTCTTTTCTTGGCTCTGATCTAGATAGCTGCAGACTGGCCATAAAAATCCCTCCTCCCAGTCACTCTGCTTTGTTGTGAGTAAGCCACTCCCTATTGACTGAAATCTGGCAGTGGAGGGGCACTGTAAAAGGGATGAGGAAGAGAGCTGGCACCAAGGCCCTGCTCCCTCTCTGTATTCCAAACTTGCTGGAGTGTGCCTCCTCTGCACAGCCTCAGATCCCACTGTGAGGGAGATGAGAAATAGTCCTCATTCAATCCAGCTTTCCTAGGAGGCTGCAGTTTAATAAAAGAGAGATTCCAGTTGAGCTGTGCTAAGCCAACCCTCAGGAACCAAGGACAGTGAGTATTTCAAGCTACTGAGACATTTACTATGCAGCCACAGAGACCTCAGACACTACTGCCTCCTAAGAGCCAACTGTCCTCCCATTCTTTGCTTCCCACTGCCCTGAGGCCTGAGCAGGACTCACAAGCTCAAGTTCAAGGCTGCTTATTGGCTGAGCTGACCTTGAATGTCATTTTGCCATCCCTGGGTTCATTTTTGGAACAATCTACTGAAAAGCAATGCTCTCCCTGATGCCCAGCTCCTTATAGTGTACAAAGCCTTTTCCTCCTGTTGTTCTGCCTTGATGTTCCTGACCACTCTGAGAGGCACCGGGGACAGGTCAAATAGCAGATGAACAGTCTGAGGCCCCAAGATAGGAAATGATGTGACAGGGAACCTGTGGTGGGTCCCTATGATAGCTGCAGGGCAGCTCTTTGTGTGCAAACAACATAGCCACAACCCTCACTTGAGGTATCTGCATGGAAAACTTTTCCAAGACTGCTGTGTAGCTAGCATCCTGGATAGCATCTAAGTCATACAATCAAGATGCTCATACACAGGCTAAGCTCTAAATCTCCTGAGATTAGCAGGGAGAGAAGTTCAGGGAACAGTATTGTGTGGTCAGTGGTGGGGAACAGGAATAACCCTGGAGGTGACTTCCCAGTGCCACAATTTTGCTGTGGCAGTTGGAGCCACTCAGCTTTGGCAGTCCAGGTCTGTTGTGAGCTTGGGGCCATTGATACCAAAAGCATAGGCACTTAGCATTTTGCTCAGCTAGCCAGAATGGATTTAGTTGATGCATGAATGCTGATTGAAGTACTCTCTCCATAAGGTATAGAACAAAATCACTGGAAATTTCAAGAAGCAACCTGGATGACCCCATCCTTTCATCCCAGTGGAGAAAAAGAGGTGCTTTGTTCAGTATCATCTGTCAATATCTGATTGACTCTGATTGGATCGTTCATTTCTCTTGTATTAGTCACAACTTCTATAACGTAACAATGGACTGGTTAAGCCTTTATCACTTAAAGTTAGTGTGTCCAGACAGGGCAGGACTTGTCTCCAGAAGTGTAATGAGAAATCCTAGGGCACATGTAAGGCATTAACAGTCTCTTTGACATCATCATCCCACAGGAGGGAATGACTAATAGACACCACAGGCTTCATTGCTGTAACTAAGCCTGAAGACAAGGGACTGTTTCAGGAGCTGGTATCCCTGTCTACTTGAGAGCATCCCTGATCTCCACGGCTACACTCAGGCAGGATAAAGAGCTGCTTATTCCCACCTCAACCATGCTTTGGGTGGAGAGGGGAAGGAAACAGGCTTAGAAGGAATGAGGAACTTGAGATGTATGGAGAAAGACAGGAGCTCCAAATGATTGTTGGGACCTGAATCCCCGCAGTACCAGGTTGTGTGACCCAGCTGGGGCGTCTGTCTCAGAACCTCAGTGTTTAGACCTGCAGGCTGTGGATGAGGGTGAACTCAGAAGACCTCAGTGGTCTTCAGGACAGTGGATGTGACATTCCTATACTTGTGATTGACCTGGGCAGGCCCCTGGAGAAAGAAGGTTGATTCCCAGGGAAGGGAAGAAGGCTGCAGGTGGTGAGTCTTTCAGATTATGCAGAACTTTAGTGTTGCCATGGTGACCAAACACTGTGAGTAGGGCTTATTTTGGAACTTGGTCTATACAGCCACAGCTTTGTCCCTGGTCTTGTCTCTGGGTTCCCTGCTGTAGCTTTTATCCTATGAGCCCATCCCCTGATGGCCAGGTGTAGCAGTATGGGCCTGATGTAGCCCTGGATGACCACAGGCCTCTTGACCCCTCCTACTGTCCTCCAACACTTGGCCTTTCTCCTGTACGATGTGATGTGATGCCTGCAGTCTTCCTACCCCTGTCAGGCCTGCTGGGCCACCTTTTGGGTTTTTCTTCTTGAGAGTAGGCAAAGGGCTGGACTGCCCCTGCTCTCTGTGCATCCGTCTATCAGAAGCAATGTGTGAATAAGATGAAAGGGATGGATGTGCTGGCTAGTTTTATGTCATTTTGATACAAGCTAGAGTTATTTGGTACGGAGGGAGCCTCAGTTGAGAAAATAAGTCCATAAAACCTGGCTGTATATTTGCTGCAGATGTGTATGGGGTCTAGGTCCAGCTCCTACATGTTCTTAGGTTGGTGGCCAAAGCTCTGTGAGCTACCATGGTCCCAGATTAGTTGACTCTGTCTTCTTATGGTATGGTGTCTTCTCCAACTTGCTCAGTCCTATTGCCAACTTGTCCACAAACTCCCTGAGCTCCAACTGATGTTTGGCTGTGAGTTTCTGCATCTGCCTCTATCCACTGCTGGATGAAGCCTCCCCAGAGACAGTTATGCTAGGCTCCTGTCTGCAAGCATGGAAGAATATCATTAAAAGTGTCAGGGGTTGGCCCTCCCACATGGCATGGGGTCGTCTCAAGTTGGGCCAGTTATTGGTTGGCTGTTCCCTCAGTATCTGCTCTGTCTTTACCCCTGCACATCTTTTAGGCTGGACAAATTTTAGGTTGAAGGTTTTGAGGGTGGATTAGTATCCTCCCTTCTCTGGCATTCTTGCCTGGCTACAGAGGTGGCCACTTCAGTCTCTATATCCCCCTCTGGTAGGAATCTCAGCTAGGGTCACGCCAATAGACTCCCCATATCCTCCCCCATCTCAGGCTTCCAGCTAGTCCCAGAGATGCCCCCACTGATTTCCATTCTCACTCTCAGTTCTCTCCCTCCGTCCCTCTCCCCACAACTGATTTTCGGTGCCATTTGCTTCCTCACCCCCTTTTCCACTTAGTTCCCTCTCTCCATCCACCTTCAGTTACTATTTAGTTTCCATTCAGAATGATATTAGAAAGTCCTCCTTTGGGACCTCTTTATTGACCAGTTTCTTTGGGTCTATGGATTGTAGCATGGTTATCCTGCACTTTATGGCTAATGTCCACTTCTTTTTTAAAAAAAAAAAGATGTATTTATTATTATACATAAGTACACTGTAGCTGACTTCAGACGTGCTAGAAGAGGGCATCAAATCTCATTAAGGATGGTTTGTGAGTCATGTGGTTGCTGGGATTTGAACTCAGGACCTTTGGAAGAACTGTCAGTGTTCTTACCAGCTGAGCCATCTCACCAGCCCCTAATGTCCATTTCAAAGTGAGTACATACCATATGTATATTTCTGGTTCTGAGTTACCTCATTCAGGATGATATTTTCAAGTCCTATCCATTTGCCTGTATAACATGGTGTCTTTGTTTTTAATAGCCGAATAGTATTCTATTTATAGATATACAATATTTTCTTTATCCATTCTTCAGCTGAGAGACATCTAGGTTGTTTCTAGTTTCTGGCTATTACTAATAAAGCTGCTATGAACATAGTTAAATATGTGTCCCTATGGTATAGTGGGACATATTTTGGGTATATGCCCAGGAGTGGTCTTGAGGTACAACTATTTCCAGCTTTCTTTTCTTTTCTCTTCTTTTCCCTTTCTCTTCTTTTCCCTTTCTCTTCTTTTCCCTTTCTCTTCTCTTCTCTTCTCTTCTCTTCTCTTCTCTTCTCTTCTCTTCTCTTCTCTTCTCTTCTCTTCTCTTCTCTTCTCTCCTCTCCTCT
>NC_034608.1:89542445-89543603 GCF_900095145.1 Mus pahari
CCCCCCCCCCCAGTGCTGGGATTAAAGGCATGCGCCACCACGCCCGGCGATACAACCTATATTAGGGTGCATATTTCCACCTCAACTACTCCAGTCTAGAAACCCCCTCACAGACATATCTAGAGGTTTGTCTCTTAGTTGGAATCTTAGTGATGCCAGATCCTGTCAGGTGGACAATATTAATTATCGTTGCTAGGGGCCACTGGCAGGTTTTCACAGTTGTTCCTAGTCTTAATCCCCACAGATAGATTTCTGAAATGTTGATAATACAGTGTGCAATGGGGCCTGGCATGTCCCTGGGCTTCACTCATGTCATGTCAGAACCCTTAAATTGGTGGTAATGGCACTTGCAGCAAATCTCAGGAACAGTAGGACTTAGGGACAGAACTGAGCTAGGGCAGGGGCCTCAGGGCTGGGAGGCTGGCCAAGGCCTTTTGGAGAAGCATGCAGAAGGGGGATGCATGCTGGCAAGATGCTCTCCCAGACCCTAGCTTCTACCTGATCCTCAGTGACTTTCAGTGGCTGTAGCTCAGGACTGACGATTTCATACATGCTGTAGGCTCAGGGGCAGAGGGAAGATGTTTAACTGTGTCTCCATGGTACCGGACATGGCCAGACATGCTGTATGACACTTCTTTCAGAACCTTACAGTCCACTCGGGGCCATGTGGGGTGGTCTACTTTAAGCCCAGAATACTCCTAGAGTATAGAAGCCCATGCTTCAGTGGAGACAGTCAGACTGTCTTGTTTGTGGGTATCCCCAGAGCCTGGCATTGAGCAGGAGCGAGAGGCAGTGGCATAGGAGCCTGTGTCCAAAGGGCCCCGCCCAGGAGAGCAAAGGGAGAGGGTTTGTGCAGAGGATGGCAGTGCCTGCAAAGAGGTAAGAAGAGGGATCACACTGCTCAGCTTGCAGATTTGATCGTTCAGAGGACAAAGCTACCACTTTGAAATATCCACAGGGCAGGAGGCAGAAGTTCTGTGGCCTAGAGTCAGGCTGGAGCCAGTGAGAGGAGCAGCCAGAGCTGGCTCAGCCCAGGAAGACCAGCCCCCAACAACAGACCATGATGCCTTGCTGGCTGTCCACAGTGTCTATGGCACTGGGCTGGTACTGTCCGTGTGGCAGGAGGGAGCCAGGCCACATTCTTTTTTTTTTTTTTAA
>NC_034608.1:89544528-89549464 GCF_900095145.1 Mus pahari
TTCTCCACAACCTCGCCAGCATCTGCTGTCACCTGAATCTTTAATCTTGGCCATTCTGACTGGTGTGAGATGGAATCTCAGGGTTGTTTTGATTTACATTTCCCTGATGACTAAGGATGTTGAACATTTTTTCAGGTGTTTCTCAGCCATTTGATATTCCTCAGTTGAGAATTATTTAGCTCTGTACCCCATTTTTTAATGGGGTTTTTTGAATTTCTGGAGTCCAGCTTCTTGAGCTCTTTGTATATATTGCCAGGCCACATTCTTGAACCCTATTCTACCACCACAGAAGCAGCAATCTTGGCAAGTTACTAAGCCTCTTAGTACCTCAAGTGCCACATCTGTAAAATGGGGACAGAGATGGTGCTATTAAAGATACCCAGAGTGCCTGGCAAGCAATAGGGGTACCACCCCATATGTGCTGGCATTAGTGCTGTGGGTTAGAACTGGTTAGAGCTAGGGAACAGAAGGGATGGAAGGCAAGGGAGGTGGAGAGAAAGGAGAGGAAATTGGCAAGTGGAAAGGTTATAGAGAAGGGGAGTCAGGGCAGGGATCAGGGCTTCTGGGCATGTGACTGGAAGGCTTAGAGACAGGCGTCATGTTCTACTTTATGTGGCAGGACTCAGCTGATAAGATATAAACCTGGAACTTCAAAGGACAAAGCGCCTGCTGTGATCCAGAGCCTGCTGTTCGGGGTGCATGGTTCTGTATCCAGTGCCTTTGACCACGCTTGGAAAATATTTGGGATTAGGCATGGTAGAGCCCACTGAAGAACCCCAAGCCCTGTATCCAAGGCGGGCTTTCAGGGTTCCTCCTGAGGGCCTGAGTGCATGTAGGTGGGCAGGCATGGGGGGGGGGGGGATGTTCCAGGCTGGCATGGGGCAGACACTGTGCTAGAGACAGGCAGGTATGGACCTTCGAAGTAACAGCAGCCATCAGTACCAAGTGTAAAGAGACAGAGCTGTCGTCTGCCATCGGGACCTTGCCTGCTTTCTGCTGTTCAGGCATGTCTGGGACAATCCAGGGAATAGTCTCCCTCCCTGACTCCTTTGCCCATGTGACCACCTTCTGATAGTGAGAAGGAAGTAGGGGCTCAGTAGGTAGACTACCTTAATACTAGGGAGTGGATAGTCTGCGTGAGAGCCTTGACCCAGGGGTCACACTGTCCTGGCCCTGGCCCTGGCCCCCAGGACTGCCACTTTTTGGTACTGTGACCTTTCTAGCTTCAGTTGGCCTTTCAGTGAGGCAGGAATCAATGTGACCTTGTAAGTGGGTACATCTGTTATCGGCTGCTTCTACTATGGACCCTGGTATGTTCCACAGCCCTTTTGGACTTTTGGAGGCACTAGGGACAGTCAAAGCTATGAGAGACATGTTTAGAAACCTGGAGTGAGCACTCAGAATGCCACCTGGCCACACTACATTTCAACAGCCAATACCAGCCCTGCTCTGGTCTGCAGTTCTTTATCAATAAGGTATCTCTGGATTTTTTTTTTTTTCTGTGTGTCTCTGTTTTTTTCTGCATGCTTCCGCTGCCTGGCACCATGCAAGTATCCACTTTTAAGCTGACACAGCCAACAAAATGAAGGGTCCACTCAGAAAATACTTCTTCATGCCTGGCTCTTCAGAAAATACTTCTTTATGCCTGGCTCTTCAAACTACAATCAAAAACCAATCAAGAAGCTGAAGAATGGCTCAGAACATTAGTTGCTCTTGCAGAGGTTCTGGGTTAGGTTCCCAGCACTCACATGGTGGCTCACACCATCCATAACTCCAGTTTCAGAAGAAAGCTGCCTTCTGATTCTGTTGGCACCAGGTACTTAGTGCATTTATACAGGCAGCCAAAACACTCAAACACACAAAAATAAATACATCTAAAAGATTAAAAAGTAGCCAGGCAGGCTGGAGAGATGGCTCAGTGGTTAAGAGCACTGACTGCTCTTCTGAAGGTCCTGAGTTCAAATCCCAGCAACCACATGGTGGCTTACAACCATCTGTAATGAGATTGGATGTCCTCTTCTGGTGTGTCTGAAGATAGCTACAGTGTACTTACATATAATAAGTAAATAAATCTTTTAAAAAAAAAAGTCAGGGGCTGGTGAGATGGTTCAGTGGGTAAGAGCACCCGACTGCTCTTCTGAAGGTCCAGAGTTCAAATCCCAGCAACCACACGGTGGCTCACAACCACCCATAACAAGATCTGACGCCCTCTACTGGAGTGTCTGAAGACAGCTACAGTGTACTTACATATAATAAATAAATCTTAAAAAAAAAAAAAAGTCAGGCAGTAATTGTATATGCCTTTAATCACTGGATCCAGAGGCAGGTGGATCTCTGAGTTCAAAGCTAGCCTGGTCTACAGAGTGAGTTCCAGGACAGCCAGGATTATTATCCTGTAACCTGAGTTTGATCCTGAGGACCTACATGGTGGATGTAGAGAGCTGACTTGGGCAAGTTGTCTTCTGATTGCTGCATGTGCACTGCAGCAGGCTTACAGTCTTTTACACACACAAACACACACACTGATATAACGGTAACAACAGCAACAAAAATGATTAAAAACAACCGAGCAGAATGGCCAGAGGAGGCACCCTAGATTCTGCTTTAGTCGGTACACCCGAACAGAATAGGAAGTGAGCAAGGGAAGAAGCAGCGTGGTGCTGGAGGCAGGGTTCCGGGGAAGGAAAGCATCTGCTGCCCTCCCACAGAAGGAGGCTCTGTAAGAACCTAGCTGAAGAGTTTACCTTCTACATTCCTTGCCAGCAAGCCCAAGTGTCCCGGTGTGGGGCCAAAGGAAAGCCTCTAGTTCGACTCTAGAGCTCAGTCTTACACTAGTAGTCCAGGAAACCTTGTTTCCTGCCCAGTCTCTGTGTTCAGCCTCCAGGGTGCTCAGGCTCTGTGAATATGAATGGCTGGCAGGAAAGAAATGACTCTGATGGTCCACAGCCTGGAGGGCAGGACAGACGAGCAGAATGCCAGCTGTGGGCACTGAACCATGTGCAGGGCATAGCCAGGGCACGTGAGGAGAGAAGCCTGAAGCTCCAGGAACTGGAGACCTTCCTGGGAAGCTCTGCCTTGGTACTTTCTGGATTGTCTTGTCCTCAGGTCACCATCCCACAGCAATTCCTATTCATCTTGAAATAGGAAGCTGAAAGCAAGTGTGTGTTAGAGAGTTATCATTGAAAACACCAGGGCTGCCCCAATCTGAATTGCAGTCTGCCCCTTGTTGGCTTTTGACCTGTGTCAAACTCCAGTCCTCTGCAAGAGCCATATTGCTTTCTTAAGCACCAAACCATCTTTCTAGTTGTGTTTTTGGAGACAGGGATTCACTTTGCAGTCCAGGTTGGCCATGAGTTCACTCTGTAGCCTAGGCTAGCTTAGAAATTGTGGCAATCCTCCTTCCTGAGTGTCCCTTGTGCTGCGACGACAAGCATCTGCTATCAAGCCTGACATTAAAAATACTTCTTGTGGGAGATTTCAAACATAAGGAAAGGTAGAAAGACAGGAAGGAGCTCTATGTGTCATCATTCAGATTGGCCACTCCTCAGTGCTCATTCCCTTTTCCCATACATCTAGACATTTCAGGTAAATGGGCCTTGAGTGCTCTCTGAGCAGGCTTTGAGTGTGGGAAGAGATCTGGATGAAGAATGAGGCTCAGGGCACTATGTAGATGGAAGGATCAGCAGCGGGGCTATGTGAGAGATAGAGGAGAGGAAACAGTAATCATTGTGGACTCTTGACAGCCCAGGCTGTTCTGATTGCTGGGAACAAAGCTTGGGTTTGGGTCCTAGGCTGCAAGGCCTTTGGTCACTCTTTAGGTGAGTCTGTGTGCTTTCCATAGCTGCATGCTCCAAGGAGCTGTGTGTTTTTCATAACTGCATGCTTCCAAGGACCTGTTTGTTCTCCAGAACTGAGGGCTTTCCTTAGCTGCATGCTCTCAGGAGCTAAGTGCTCCCAGCTGAGCTGTGTGCTCCTCAAAGCTGCATACATTCAAGATCCGTGTGCTCCAGTGAGCTGTATGCTCCTTGTAGCTGCATGCTCCTAAGACTTGTGTGTTCCCCATAGCTGTGGCCTCGTCATAGCTGCATGCTTTAAGGTGAGGAGCATGCTCCCTATAGCTGCATGCTCTCAAGAGCTGAGTGCTCCCAGGTGAGCTGTGTGCTTCCCATAGCAGAGTGCTCTCTGTAGTTTGTTCTCCCCATATCCGTGTGCTCCCAGCTGAGCTGCGTGTTCCAGTAGCTTCATGCTCCCAGTAGCTATCAAGAATCAGGTTTGTTTTCCTCATCAGCAGAATAAAGATAATGCAGTCCGCCTCCTGGGATGCTGGCAGAATTAAATGAGGAAATTTAAAGAGAACCAGCCCACGGGTGGATTCCCAGCAGCAGTGTACTTTTGGGTGACCTTACTCAACCTCCCTGAACCTCTAATCTGCAAAATAGGGGAAGGAAGTTCTGGCAAAGTTGTTCAGAGAGCTGAGAGAATAGCCCCTGGGTCCTAGATCCTTTATACCTGACAAACCTGGGGAAGATGGGACCCTCCTCCCAAGCTTGCTGCCTCTCCATCCTCTGCTCAGTTTCCACCTTGATGCCCTACCACTGCCCACCCTGAGGATCAGCCCTTTCACCTCATGGGAGAATTAATTAGGCCTGGAATGGAAACCCCTATCTCAGTGTTAGAAACTTAGACCATTGGCCCAGCCATCTCCTTGAACTTCAGATATCTTCAGATACAATTGTGTTCCTAGGCTCTGTTTCCAGATGAGTTCAGATGAGAAACTGGCCTGTCTGAATCCAAAGCCAGTATTCTTTTGGTCCCTCTTCCTCTAGGTGGAGATGCAGCATATGTAGCAGCGGTTCTAGTCTCCCATCCATCTGACCCTCAGGTAAAAAGAAAGGGTGCTTGGCTAGTTGAATTATTATTATTTTTTTTTTTTTTT
>NC_034608.1:89550374-89554029 GCF_900095145.1 Mus pahari
TGGGATTTGGACTGCAGACTGTAAGTCATCAATAAATTCCTTTACTATATAGAGACTATCTGCAAGTTCTGTGACTCTAGAGAACCCTGACTAATACAGGAGGGGTGACCTTGTTGGAGGAAGTGAGACACTTCTCGTGAGCTTTGAGGTTTGGAATGCTCAAGCCAGGCCCAGTGCCGCTTTCTCTTCCGGGTGCCTGCTGATCAAGATGTAGAATTCTCAGCTACCTCTCCAGCACCATGCGTGCCTGCATGTCACCATGCTTCCCACCATGATGACAACGGACTAAAACTCTGAACCTGTAAGCCAGCCCCAATTAAAATGTCTTCCCTTAAAAGAGTCAAAGTGGGGGCTGGAGAGATGGCTCAGCAGTTAAGAGCATAGCCCCACCTACCTCTGATGGCCATGATGGTTTCTACGATGACTGGTTTCTCACTCCTTGGCTCTCTGACTCCCAACACAAGCACTGGATAGACAGACCAGGATACTTGCTCCAGGTTGAGTGAGCTGCTGGCAAAGTGGGTTCTGTTCCTCAAGTTATACCATGTTGGGGACATAGAATGGGAGTGGGTTCTGCTGTCTGTTGTTGCCTCATGGTGCCACTGTGTCCCCAGTTTTGTAGAAGCAGACAGTGGCTCTCAGCCTAGGATGCAAATGCTTTCCTGAGGCTTAGACTTATTGGCAGTGGCTGCTGAGGTAATCATAGAGACACCCTCCAGCAGGGTGAAGGAGGTGAGTGAGAGGGAGAGGAGAAACCAAGGTCGTCCAATCCAGTATCAGCAGAATGGGGCAAGCCAGTCCTGTACAGAAGATCATGCAGGAAACCAGGGGGTATCAGAGAGACCTGCATGCCTCCCCTCCCCACCTGGTAGGGCAGCACTCCCTTTCTGTGGGTCTGGTTCTACACCACGGCTGCTGAAGCCTGGGCTTTGATCTTTTATCGCCCCCCACCCTCCTGGCCTCCTCCACCCTGCCCTGTGGTGTTCCACCTTATGTGACAACCAGACCCTAGGCAGTGGGACTGAGATTTACCATAACACCTACTGTCACTTTTGGGCAAACTTGTGTTGCATGTCCTGGCCTCACTCCATCATGGTTCTCTAACTGCAGCAGGCCAGCAACTATCTTTTTGGCTTGCCAGATGCCTTTAACTCAGGCTTACTTCTGGGCCTTTTGTACCAGCTCAACTGCAGACTGCCTTGCTGCTGGCCTTGGCCAACCACCTGTGCTCACCAGATCCATCGCTGGTGTCCATTCTGAAATGGTATTGCTGTTGTGCTGTGATTGTCTGCTTGATATAAAGTAGTTACCAAGTAGCACCATATTGAGTAACTGCCTCTGGCTTGGCTGTGACCAACAGGCACTTAGGGCCGTGCTTGCTCCAGGGTAAATAAAATGTCTCATGGCTTCTCGTGTACGTATCCATATGGCATGTAGGACTGAGAGGAAGGATCAGGATAGAACTTCCGTCTCTGAAGGCATTACAGCGCCACTGAGCTCTGTGTACATCTTAGGATCAGGCCTCCTACCTATCAACCTGTCCCAGGATGGCGAGTTCTTGTGCAAACAGATGGAAGTTGAAATAAGTGATTGGTGCAGGACTTGTTCCCTCTTAGCAAATATTTATGTGCTGAGAGGGAGGGGTGGGCTCACGTGGTCCCACAGCTGGCTTCCCTCATGTCACTACCTCAGCACCTTCCCTATCGCTGACAGGGAGTCATCACTCTCCTGCTTTTACAGATGAGGAAACTGAAGTGGTTAAATGGAGGGCTGAGTTTAAGCTGCTGGTTGGACAGATGGTAAAACGCCCATGGTGGCTTCCTGCTCTTGGCTCTTCCTGCACCACTCCTGCCTCATAGCCTCCTGCCTGACTCTGTCCTCCCTGGACCCTCTGCTACTGTCCAGCAGTCCTGGGCAAATCGCAGCTGGTCAACCTCCCTGCAGACCACACAGTCCCTATGTAGATGTGGATACCAGGTCTCCAGTGCCAACTATCAGAGCTTTGTTCCTTGCTATGTCTCAGTGCTGTCCCTTCAGTGAAGACAAAGAGCACCTAGAATAGAAAGTGACAGGCAGAGCTGAACACACACACACACACACACACACACACACACACACAGAGAGAGAGAGAGAGAGAGAGAGAGAGAGAGAGAGAGAGAGAGAGAGAGAGGCATAGGGAAGAGAGGGATGGTGATGGAGGGGCAGAGTCAGAGACTAATGAAGGGACAGAGACACTCAGAAGGCCAGGCTGGCCCCCACCAGGTTGTCATCTTCCCCACCTCTCCTATTGTCTTACTGCCAACCGTTTCATCCCAGACCCAGAAACGCCTGTCTGAGGGTTGGAAGGGGAGGGCCCTGGGCTCCTGACCATGAGACAGTTCTATAGGTCTCAGTGCCTTCTGTCACAGCAGACTTGTGTATCAGGCCGAGGGGACAGACTCCAGAGAAGACTACTATGCTTTGAGTCTGCCGCCCTACCTGTCACACCCTCCAGCTGTGGGACAGTCTCAGGGTTCATCTCAGGCCCTGCTGCTGTTGATGAGTAAATATTTACCCTATAAGGGTGTCCTGGAGAGTGTTGCCCTCTCCATTAAATAAGCAGATGTCACAGAGGAGAACAGCCCCTGAGTGTCTCCTGTACAGTCTCTTCACTACCCTCCTAGGAGCAGGACACACGGCACGGGAGTGTGTGAGGACCTTTCTGGGGACTTCTCTCCAGGGAGTAAAACACGGAATCAAAGACTTGATCAGCAAGGAGCCCCCTTGGATGCTGAGCCTGGCCAGAACACATCATAATCTGTGCACGCATGTGTGTGAACATTCTGGAGGACCATTTTGGCTCTGAGGGCACACAGTGGAGTCCCAGAAAAGCATCTTGTAGAAACTGTGAATTTGGACAAGTTCCTTGGCCTCTCTGAGTCTAAGTTGTTCTCTGCATTATGTATCCTCTTAGGTTGTTGGGTGGTTTTATTAATCTTGGAGAAAAACCAATTCCACCTTTTTGGGCCAAATTTAAAGCAAGCTTTATTAAATATATTTTAAAAGAATTATTTGTTTTGCCGGGCAGTGGTGGCGCAGGCCTTTAATCCCAGCACTCGGGAGGCAGAGGCAGGTGGATTTCTGAGTTTGAGGCCAGCCTGATCTACAGAGTGAGTTCCAGGACAGCCAGGGCTATACAGAGAAACCTTGTCTCGAAAAACAAAACAAAACAAAAAAGTATTATTTATTTTATATATTTGAGTACATTGTAGTTGTCTTCAGAAACATCAGAAGAAGGCATCAGATCCCATTACAGATGGTTGTGAGCCACCATGTGGTTGCTGGGACTTGAACTTAGGACCTCTGGAAGAGCAGTCAGTGCTCTTAACCGCTGCGCCATCTTACCAGCCCCGCCTTATTAAATATTAAGTACTGAGGAAGAGATGGACTTTGGTTAGGATCATATCCTGAAATTTCCCAGCTGAAATGACTGTGATTGAATGTTACAGGGGTTTATAAGGACAAACCTGGAGGCCAGTGTACTTTCCCATAAGGCTTCTTCAAGAACTCTCAGGCCAGGCGTGGTGGCACACGCCTTTAATCCCAGCACTCGGGAGGCAGAGGCAGGCAGATTTCTGAGTTCGAGGCCAGCCTGGTCTACAAAGTGAGTTCCAGG
>NC_034608.1:89554120-89599961 GCF_900095145.1 Mus pahari
AAAAAAAAAAAAAAAAAGAACTCTCAACATTCCAGGAAGTTACCTAGCCTTTGGGCAGGTGGAGCTTACAGTTTACAGGTCATGGATATGGCGTCTAAGATTGGCTTCCAGAGTAGCTACTGCGTTTTCAGATTCTGGACCACTGACACCCAGAAATGTCACCCTGCTGGAGAGGGCTGCCTGACCATTTCAGAGTGCTTGTCTACCCATCAGATGGCAGCAGCATTCTTCAGCTATAACAACCAAAAGTGTCACTAGACATTGGTGAATTGACACTGGCTGTGAGGTATATGACTGTAAGCATCATCAATAATTAGATTTTTTTTTTTAATTTAGGGTATATGACATCTCTATGCATGTGCACATTTGTGTGGGGTCAGAGGTTAATGTCAGGTCTCCATTTTATTTTTTGAGACAGCATCTGTCACTGGACTTGCAGCTCACTAATTTGACAAGGTTAGATCCGATTGGATTGTTCTGTCCCCTCTTCTTAGTACTGGGATTACAGGACCATGCCACAGTACCCAGCTGTTTAAGTGGGTGTTGAGGTTCGAACTCAGGTCTTATGCTTGCAAGTCAAGCACTTTAATGACAGAGCTGCCTCCCAGGTCTAGGCCACTGAGAAGACAGCCATGGTGTTGGAATGCCAACGAGCTGTGTACAAGGAGAATGCCCTTCTCACAAAATAGCTGGCAACACAGGATAACACAGGGTGAGGAGACCTGGGAGAAACTGTGGTGTTTGGATGGGCGAGCAGGCATTCTCAGCCGGGCTTGACCCCACCCCCTTGGGCTCTCTATCTACCACTCTCTCCAGTGACACACATAAATACCTCCTACTGTGATCAGAAACCTCCCAAGGATGTGCCACCGCCGTAGACGTCAGTTCTGGGTTTTCACAGTTGTTTCCTGGCCCATCCGACTGCCTACACTCTTGGTCTAGTGGCCCAGGAACCTCGTTTGGGACCACAGTCCCTTCTCTCTGCACATTTGACCCTCAGGGACTCTGGACTCACTGGAGCTAAGTTCCTGCAGTGCAACATAAGATTTACCAAGCTTGAGGAGCACTCTGACCTAGTCCCTCCTTACCATGTAACTCCAAATCAGTTGCCCACCTCACTAAGTGCCTGTGCCTCTCCCTGGTTTGCTGCTGAGCTGAGCATGGCGGGTAGAGCATGTGGCTATATGGGCCAGGGAACTCCAGGGGAACTCGGTGGGGACATTCCAGTGGGGACATTCCTGAAGATCCCTGGAAGCTGCTAATTGAATTCTATTCTCTGCTCCCTGGGAGGCTGACAGCTGAAGGGAGCTCAGCACAGAGAGAATGAACTTGAGGCCTCTGAAGTTGCTGCTCTCATTGCATACAAAGATCCTGGCCTCTATCCTGCACTTACTAAAAACTCCTGAAAGCTGGGGCCAGGCAGCTCTGCCCAAAGGAGATCTGCCTGCTCTCGTCTAGGTCCAGAAGGGCAATGATCTTGGGGAACTGTGCTCATCAATGCATGTCTCCTAGGAGCTGCCCCTGCTGGCACCCAGCACCCACTCAGCATCCCACTTGCACACGATGACATGCTGGGTGGAGGGGGCAGAGAGGAGATGTCAACATGACTGACATGCCAAATGCCATGTGAGCCTCGGGGTGCCACTCATCTAGGGGACTGAAGAGCAAGCTGGAGCTACTACCCTGCCAGAGGGGACAGGTACAGCAGCTTCTGACCTGAAAGATCCTTGTACTCCCTGCCTCAATGTCCAAAGGGAAAGTGGGGCTCAGAAAGACAAGATCATTGTGCCCAGGCTGGGGACACATATCTACTCTGCAGTTCATTGTGTGATTGCATGGAGATAGGCCTATAATCCCAGTACAGGAGTGGAGGCAAAAGAATAAAGAGCAGAAGGTCGTCCTTCACAACATAGCTGTCCAAGCCAGCCTGGGCAGCAGGTAGACTGTCCAAAACAAAGGAAACACTTGCCTAACAGCTTGAAAGCCTGGCTCCATCCTTATCACAGAATAAATCAGTCAAGTCTTATCATTCCTCAGAATAAGAATAGACTCCTCATATACATGAGTAAATGGGCTCAGAGTGATTAAGGAAGATATCTTAGGTTTGCACAGCTGGTGAATGGCAGAGCTAGACAGAGTTATGTCTTTCACTGTCCCTAGCTTAGGTGAGTCCAGCTGCCTAGGGCTCCAGGCCCTCTGCCTCTCCTTCCTGAGTCTAAGACTATGAGTGGGCTGTTATGTCTGCTTGGCATTTAGGTGTGTTCTGATCCCCTGTCACATGAACTTTACCCACTGAGCCATCTCACCAGTTCCTCATGGCAGAATTTCATAGTGGGTTGTTACTGTTGAACAGAAACTTGACTTTTAGGTTGTGTGTCTCAGGAACTCATTGCCCTTTTGGAACTTTTGCTCTCTGGTTCCCATGGAGATGAGGAGAGCTGGCCCTTGCCCAGCATGATACTAGATTGGTTTGTTCTGTTTGTATTCACAGAAGACTGTGAGGTAAGGCGCTAGCCCCTGGGGACCTGGGGCCTTAGCGTGCTCTTCGTGGACTCCAGCCTGAGATGTCCCCATCAGAGGAGACGAGGAGGGTGGGAGGGAATAAGTTACTTGCCTCGTGTGCTTTAAGCTGAAGGTGGGACTCCATGGGCTGGAGCTGTTAGCTTACAGTTCAACTCCTGCAGTACTCAGCTTCTGCTAGCAGGCGACAGAGGGATCAGGAGGAGATCTGGATGCCTAGGTCCTGTGTCTTCAGGGAAGTTGGGACAGAGTAGGAAGCCTAACAGCACACCTAGCAAGAAGCTTAGGAGGGTCAGCCTCTTTCCTAGGCACACGCCCTAAGATGCTTGGGAGGGTTAGGGTCAGGCCATTGGTGAAACCCCCTGCCACGGTCCCTGCCATGGAAGGGCACATTGTGTCCCTCACAGAGACACTGGCACCATCATTGTTCCTCAGGGTCTGGGGAAGAGTAGAGAGAGACAGAGTTTGGTTGAGAAAATGAAATTGCTGCTCAGGGATGAAGCTGTGACCCGCTATGTGAGCATGTTGTATGCATTGAGTGGCTGAATCCAGTTTAGACCCAGTTTCTCCCATTGTCTTTCGTGACAGTGAGTGAAGTCAAGGCCAGGTAAGGGGTAGGAGATGGATTGGCAGACGTGCCTGCAGGCAGGCGTTCCCTCTCTCTGGCTGAGATGCACTCTAGCCTGAGATGTACCTGTCAGAGAAGCCGACGTTCTCATGCGGAGACGAGAGACGCGCTCTCCACGACGTTCTCATGTGGAGACGAGAGACGCGCTCTCCACGATGATACTGTTCAGGTGGCGTGAGACAGGTCTCCAAGTTGCGTTACATCCATGCATCCTTGGATTGATTTGATTGTTTTCACTCTGAGAAAGTGAAAGAGTTTCACTCTGTTCCCTAAGTTGTTTCTAAACTCTGGCTCCTCCTGACTGAGTAATCCACGTGCCGCAAGCAAGCGTAGTGTGATTGTTGCTGCCGGGCAGGCTGCGAGCAGATTTGGGAAAGTCACAGAGTGAAAGCATCCCCAGGCCTGTGCTGTGCTGTACTGTCATGCATAGGAGTTTTGCCAGTGAGGACAGTGTCACCGGTGTCAGGAAGGCTAAGTGACAAGCCACAGAAGGGGCCTTCAGATCTGCCATGCTGATTTCTCCAGTGTGCTTAGACTGACAGTGTAACCTCAAACGGGGCTCGGGCACCCGCTCTGGCACAACATCTGCTGTAGTGCTGGCACACGCTGACTGATCTCCTTCTAGCAGCCCCCTCTACTCTCTTCTGGCCTCTGCAGGCACTGCATGCACACATATGTAAACATACATGCAGGTAAAACACTCATACACATAAAATAAAAATAGATCTTAAATTTTTTTTTCATTTTATTTTTACATCTATAAATAAGTGATTTCCCCGCATGCATGTCTTTACACCACGTGTATACAGTGCCCATAGCAGCCAGAAGAGGGTGTTAAGTGTTCTGGGTCTGGAGTTATAGATCATTGTAAGCTACCATGAGGCTGCTGGGAATCGAATCCTGGTCCTCTGCAAGAGCAGCCAATGCTCTAACACTTTTTATTAGCATACTATGATTGTGTGGAGCCAGTGAGATTATTTCAGTATTCTTTGGTTTATTTTACTTTCTTGAGACAGAGTCTTGTTATGTAGCCAGTCTGGCTTCCGCCTCCTGAGTGGTGAAGGGCACACTCCAGGCGTTTCATGATTTTCCACTGAGGTGTTCAGTTGACGAGTCTAATCTGCTCAGCAGTCTTCCTCAGGTTTGTCCTGGCCCTCATTTGAGAGGCCTCCGGGGCTCTGGGCTGGCTTTAGGAGGCCCTGTGTGGTGATTAAACCCTATCGACCTGCTGGTTCTCCCACTGACCCTACCAGGACTTAGAACCTGTGACAGAAACTCTGCTGTGAGAAGTCTTAAGGCAGACCTCAAGCAAGAGGCTGAGAAGAACAGAGCTCACAGGCTCACCTGCTGCAAGGTGTCCTTGACCTTGGCCTTGAGCTTTCTCCTTAATCCTCATACTCAGGGCATGAGCCCAGAGAGCCTCCAGACTCCAGAGCTCTGAGTTACAGGATGAGCCACGTTCCCAGGACTAAGAATCCTGGCTTAGCCACACACCAGCTGAGCATCCTTGGGAAGTGGCTTGGTCTCTCTGGGGCTCAGTTTCCTTGTTCACACAGTGGATCCATGAATGTTACCTCATGGGGTTGTTTCCATGACTGAAGTTACATTATTTGCCCATAGCCCAGCACATGGCATGTTTACCACAGATGAGTTCTTACTCTCCTTTGAGTGGGGCCACACATGGTTTTATCAGGTCTGCTTCTCTGGGCTGCAGCACAGGAATAGAGGTGGGGATACCGGGGAGCCTGGGTGACCCAGTGTCTTCAGAGAAGCCTGGGTTTGGCATTTCTAGGCAGCAACTCCCAGAGGGGCAAGGAGACATTTAGGCAATGATAAGAGCTGAGACCCAGAACAGCCATCTCAGACCACAGACATGGTTTTCCAGAATGGATCAACAAATATGCATTGATCATATGCATTGATCAACATCTCCCTCAGCCCAACTCTGACATGGAGTGGTGATGACAAGGCCTAGTGAGGCCAAGTGACTCATCCAGACACCAGGTAGTCTACACTAACGACTTCATGGCTTTCCTTCCCAGCACTGTCTACATTATGGCTGCCTATATGGGATGAGTAGATGAAAGCCACTTCATTCTCTTGATTACACAGCGTCTCTACCCATGACATTTTCCCAGATCCGTTAGGGGAGTCTTGGGAGAGAATAGGGAAACCTCTGAGGAAGAGGTATCTGCAGTGGGTCTTTGGTGGCTGCAGTGGGTCTTTGGTGGCTGCAGTGGGTCTTTGGTGGCTGCAGTGGGTCTTTGGTGGCTGCAGTGGGTCTTTGGTGGCTGNGGTCTTTGGTGGCTGCAGTGGGTCTTTGGTGGCTGCAGTGGGTCTTTGGTGGCTGCAGTGGGTCTTTGGTGGCTGCAGTGGGTCTTTGGTGGCTGTATTATTTTCTTTTGGGCCTTTGCTTGGCCCTGTTTAACCCAGCAGGAGGGTGACAACCCCTCCTCCCCACAGTCTCTCCCTCCAGTTCCACAGATGCCCAGGAAGCCATGGCGGACAGAGCCAGGCCCTCATGCCTAACTCCAGGCAGTGCCACCATATGCTCTCAGAGTTCTATCATGATAGTTATGATAACTACATCCACTTAACAGCAGAGAAAATCGAGGCTGGAATGAAGGAAGTGTGGCTGCCTCAGGCCCTTGCCTGGTAGAGCAGCAGTGCAAATGCAGCCTGAAGTGGGTGCTTGCAGCTCACAGAGGTCCCACTGAAGTGCACAAGATGGACACAACTTGCAGTACGGCCACACTCACCCATTAACCTCAACACCATCCTGGGAGGTGAGGTGAAGAGTAATCCCTCCATCAGAGGCAGTAAGGACAGATTTCTTGCTCAAAGTCATCTGGACATTAGTGACCGGGCTGGGGTTCAACCACACAGGCCCAAAGAACGCCTTTCCACAATACTTGGGTCCCATACCCTGAGCATCCAGAAGGGGTGCTAGAAGAAGATGAGTTGGTGGTAGCAGCATGTGTCCTCAACTTGGGAGATGCACAAAGGCCAGGTGAAGATGGGACCCAGGGCGAGGACACCGGAAAATCCCAGCTTTCTCCCAGCTCAGGACTCATATTCTCCCCTATAACTCCATGTCAGGTCCTAGTCTAGGCTCTGACAGAGTCAGAGGATTGATGAGAAGAAGGAGAATGGAGGTCAGAGAGAGGGGAAGGGCAGAGACCTCCTTCTACCCTGTGTCTGTCCCCCAGGCTCTGGCCTGGATCTCCTTCCTGAGGTCGAGGAGTTGGTGCTATGTGTCAGAGAACCCAGCAAAGGGCCTGAGCAGAGCTAGAGAATGTCCCGGGCTTGATGGTGTGAGCCTGCAATCTCAGCACTTGGAAGGTAGAGCCAGGAAGATCAGGAGTTCAAGGTCAACCTCAGCTACATGAATCAAGACCAGCTTGATCTTAGAAGAAAGAGAAGAGAGGGAAGTTTGGGCTGGCCAGGTGGCTCGTCAGGTAAGAGCACTGATTGCTCTTCCAAAGGTCCTGAGTTCAAATCCCAGGAACCACGTGGTGGCTCACAACCACCCATAATGAGATCTGATGCCCTCTTCTGGTGCAGCTGAAGACAGTTACAATGTACTTACATATAATAAAGAAATTCTTAAAAGAGAGAGAGAGAGAGAGAGAGAGAGAGAGAGAGAGAGAGAGAGAGAAATTTGGAAGCAATTCCGCAATGCTGTCCACAGGACAAGGACACTGGGAAATCACTGGGAGGAGAGGCACCATCTACATGGTGCACAGGCAAGACACCCCTGGGGCCTCGAAATGACACACACCTTAGAGTAGTTCCCATCCTCAGACAGCACCATGGCTCCTGAGACTGTCACCAGAGCATCACCTATCACTGAGACACAGAATATAGGGCTCAGTAGCCCCTTAGGCTCTCCTACTGGTCCTCACTCAGTCACAGGGCTTCTGGCTTTAGCTTGCTTAGTGTGTTGCAATGAAAAAAGAATGAGGGTATTCCTGCTCCAAGGACCGTGTGGTGGTTAGAGTAGGAATGGCCCCCGAGGTTCATGTGTTTGAGTGCTTGGCCATAGGGAGCAGCACTTAAGGAGGTGTGGCTTTATTAGAGGAAGCACATCACTGTGGGGGTGGGGCTTTGAGGTCATATATGCTCAAGTCCGGCCAGTGTCACATCATCCCCCTCTGCTGCCTTTGTATCCAGATGTAGAACTCTCAGCTCCTCCACCATTATGTCGGCCTGCACAGCGCCATTCTTCTCATCACAATGATAATGGACCGAACCTCTGAAACTGTAAGCCAGCTCCAATTAAATGCTTTCCTTTGCAAGAGTGGCCTTGGCCAGTGTCTCTTCCCAGCAATAAAACCCAAACTATGACAGGACTTTAATCCATAAATGCAATGACCTTTAAACTATAAACAAAGTCCACAGAGAGACGAGAAACTCTTGATCCATTGCAGAATATCAAGTTTCTTGTTGAGACTTAGTTTATCTAAATAGCTAAAGCTTAATAAAGTAAGCAAAGACAAAGAGGCTACACATATAATTTTAAGTTATTACTGTTAACCTGAATAGACCTTAGAAATTTATAAACCTTATTTATCAAATTTATCTAGAAGGCTAATGTTGAACAGTTAGCAAAGGGGTAAGTAGTTAGACATAAGCCAGCTTCTTTTAACCTGAGTGTATGTACCCCCTAGGAGTTTCTCATCATATATACATCCATCCTGACCTGCAATACCGTGGAGATCGAGGGAGCTGCAGTGATAAGCAGAGGGCTCAGCAGGACGACGACGACACTTTAGAAGTGCTGCCTTGGTTGGTTTATATCATGTGGCCATCTTCATCAAGATGGTGAAGTTCCAGGGCACGTACCCTTTAACCTTAGTAAAGATGGCTGCCAGCCATGTGTTTCCTCCCATCCTAATGAGGTCATCAGCTAAGATGGAGGCAAACCATGTGGTTGCTACTTTAAATGTCTATTTTTCTAGTACATCTTTTTTTTTTTTTAAACAAGAGTTGAATCCAAGTTATATATACAGTATATTCTAAATAAGAGTTGGATTACATATATATTATGTTGTAGCAGATTAAAATTACCCATGTATATATTTTTAACTATGTCTTGTTACAAGTTTTAAGTTAGAATTTGTTATAGAGGTTTTTTTTAAATTTGTGTTTTATTTTTTGTTTTTAGAGCAGAGAGCAAAGAAATCATAGAAATCAAGTTTTTTAAAGAGTGGAAAGGAGAAAAGTCACATAGATGAGAGACTTTTGGAAGTGCGGGGCAGAGAAAGTTTGGATGTAAGAGATTTTGGGCTCATTTGCTTGTGTGGTAGCAGAAGTTGGTATAATTGGTGAGAATTTGGAACTTGAGGGTGCCATCATTGGCCACTGAGCTGGACTGAGGCCAAGATGTTTGCAGTAAGACAGTGAGCTTTAAGAAAATCTCTGAGTCTGGGAAGGGCATTGAGTCTGATGAGAAAAGAAGAAAGGATCACAAAACAAACTCCACTGGAGGAGTTCCTATATGCTCCTATAGGCAGCTGAGAACTAGAAGGGACAGGGTCTCAGAGGCCCAGGAGGGCTTAAGGAAGACAGACCAGGCAGCTCCAAAGGGGTGGAGAGGAAGCTCTAGGTGGGAGCCGAGAACAAGGGAGCAGAGGAGGGGTTAATTGTCTTGGTGACATGGATTTTTTAAAAAGATTTATTTTATGTCTGTGAGTGCACTGTAGCTGTACAGACAGATGGGTGTAAACCTTCATGTGGTTGTTGGGAATTGAACTTTTTAGGACCTCTGCTCTCTCCGGTCAACCCCTGTTCACTCCAGTCAACCCGGCCCATTCCGGTCATCTCTGCTCCTGCAGTCCCTGCTCATTCTGGCCCAAAGATTTATTTATTATTACTTGTAAATACACTGTAGCCATCTTTATATACTCCAGAAGAGGGCGTCAGATCTCATTACAGATGGTTGTGAGTTACCATGTAGCTGCTGGGATTTGAACTCAGGACATTCAGAAGAACAGTCAGTGCTCTTACCTGCTTAGCCATCTCACCAGCCCTGTGACATGGATTTAAAAAAAAAAAAAACACTTTACATCCCAATCATCCGGCGGTGCCATTATAAATCCCTCCCCCCATCATCTCCTCTTCTCCTCAGAGAAGGAGAAGTCCTTCTTGGGTACCACCTCAGGTGCCTGAGACATCCAGACACAGCGGGACTAAGTGCATTCTCTCACACTGAGGCCCAACCTGTCAGACCAGTTAGGGGAAGGGGATCCAATGGCAGGCAACAGAGTCAGAGGCAGCCACTGCTCCAGTTGTTAGGGGACCCACATGATGACCAAGCTGCACATGTGTATGTGGGGGTTCTGGGTCCAGGCCATGCATACTCTTTCGTTGGTGGTTCAATTTCTGTGAGTCTCTATGGGCCCAGGTTAGTTGACCTTGTAGGTCTTTTTTTTGGGGGGGGGGGTCTTTCAAGACAGGGTTTCTCTGTGTAGCCCTGACTGTCCTGGAACTCACTCTGTAGACCAGGCTGGCCTCAAACTCAGAAATCCGCCTGCCTCTGCCTCCCAAGTGCTGGGATTAAAGGCGTGCGCCACCACTGCCCGGCTACCCTTGTAGGTCTTGTGGTGTCCTGACCCCTCCAACTTCCTCTCTTCTGTCACACTCTTCCATAAGACTACCTGAGCTCCTTCTGACATTTGGCTGTGAGTCTCTGCTTCTATCCACTGCTAGATGAAGCCTCCCAGGAGGCAATTAGATGTTAGACTCCTGTGTGCAAGCATTAGCAGACAGCATCGTTAATGCTCTGTCAGGGGTTGGCTCTCACATGAAATGCGTCTCAAGTTGGGCCAGTCAGTGGTTGGCTGTTCCCTCTGTCTCTGCTCCGTCTTTATCCCTGTGCTTCTTGTAGGCAGGACACATTTTGGATTGAGGGTCTTGTGGGTGGGTTCGTGTCCACCTCTCTCCAATAGAAGTTCCACCTGGCTACAGGAGGTAGCTATTTCAGTCTCCAAATCCCCCTCTCAGAGTCTCAGCTAGGGTCACCCTCATAGACTCCTCAGAACCTCCCCTGGTCCCAGGTCTCTGGCTAGTTCCAGAGATGACTCAAAACAAAGACATCATGAGATTTTCAGGCAAATGAATGGAACTAGAAAATATCATCCTGAGTGAGGTAACTCAGACCCAGAAAGACACTTATGATATTTACTCTTTTATAAGTGGACACTAGCTGTAAAGTGCAGGATAACCACACTACAGTGCACAGACCCAAAGAAACTAAGTAATGAGGAGGGCTCAAGGGAGGATGCACGAATGTCACTCACAAGGTGAGACAGAGGGGGAAGGAACTGGGTGGGAGAGGGGTTGAGGAGGGGAACAGTTGGGATCATGTGTTGGCGGGCAGGGGTGTGCGGGAGAGGGCTGGGAGTGAGAATGGCAATGGTGACATGAATTTTAACTGGGACTGAGGGACTTGTCAAAGAGAATGTCCCAAATCACAGAGGAGAGGTGTCCCTTTCCAGGTGGCAGGGAGATTGGTACTGTGAGAGGAGCTTTCTGGCACAACAGTGTGACTTTTGTGGCAATAGCAGAGAAAGTAGGCGGCTCCGAGGTGACAGAGGAGGGGAGAGAACAGTGAAGAAGTGAATGGGGAGAGGCTTTGGGGAAAGGGAGGGGGAAGTGTCTTCAGTAGAGAGCCGCCCATGTGGGCGTGGCAGGCCTCTGGTACAGGGACACCTGCTCTGAGTCTGCCTCTCCAGGAAGCTTCCAGAAGGAACTGCTGTACCCCAAACAAGCAGGCTGAGGGCAAGGCTGCCATACCGAGATGACATTTCTCTGGCAACCTTAGGCACCGCCAACTAGTATGTCATCTCACTGGACAGAGGTCATCAAGGCCCAGGGAGAGGAGCAGTTTTGTTATAGTCCATGTCAGAGGGTCGAGGAACGCAGGGACCTGGCTGTCCTGTGCCTGATATGCAAAGCATTTATTGAGCACCTACTATATAAATACATGTACTGTGGTGCCTGGCTCCTGGTTTTGGCGGACTCTGAAAGATAAGAAGTTCTTGGGCTTGAGAGATGGCTCAGTGGTTAAGAGCACTGATTGCTCTTCCAGAGGTCCTGAGTTCAATTCCCAGCAACCATATGGTGGCTCACAATAATGGGATCTGATGCCCTCTTCTGGTGTGTCTGAAGACAGCTACAGTGTACTCATATAAAGAAAAATAAACAAATGTAAAAAAAAAATGTTCTTGGTATAGCTGCTTGAGGGTGGCCACCTCCTCCATGATCTAGGTACTCTAGCCCCAAAGCTTGGCAGGAGGGCTCCAGGGTCTGGCTAGGCACCACTGAACTTGCAGCCCATCTGACTTCTCTTTCTCGCATTGAGCACCCAGTCTGTGTGGCTTTCCTAGCCTCTCCCCTCCTCTTTCCAGCTGCTTCCCCTCTACGTCCCCCTCTGCCTTGTCTCATAAATTCTTCCCCCTGTAGTTCTTGCCAAGGGACTGGGTAAACAGGAAAGGACAAGGGGATAAATTAGGAAGCTCTGGAAGGTTCCTGAGTCTGGAGACCATCGCTGATGAGTGGCAGCCCTGCCATGGAAGTCGGAGCTACACCTGCCAGCAAGGGAGGGCGGTGGGATGGGGTCAGCTGTGTGCTCAGGAGGGCCTTCCTTCCCTTGCAGAACTGGGATGAGGGGGCTGCGTGATCCTCACCCCCCCAATGTCTCCTTTTGTCTCTGAGCCTTTGTCCCTTATTCTGTAGTGGAGAGACCAGAACTGGGTGCCTGGGATGTCCAGCCAAAGTCTCTGAGGGGTGTTCTGATGGTGGCACCATGCTGACCTCTAGCTTTATGGTCCTTCAGGTCTTAGCTTCAGCCTCGTGGTACCTAAGGTGGGAAGACCTAGGGGCTGGGGAGTGAGAAGGCGCTAACATCTGGAGGGCCTCAGTTCAAGCTGCTCTGGCTCTGCAGATGAGCTGGGCTCTAGCGGAGACTCTCAGTCGAGTGATAGGCTGGGGAGTTTTGGAGAATAGCCAAACAAACTGTATAGTGGAAGGAGAGGAGGGAGCATAGAGGACTGAGGGGTTGGGGGCAGAGGACCCGGCTGCATGCAGAACCTGTAAGCATGTGTACATGTATATAGACATATGTACCTGTATATGTGCACACATGTGTGCATGCAAATGGGCATGTGTGTATGTCTCTGTGAGCTTGTGCCTATGTTTGTCCTTGTGACTGTCATTTTCTCATCATCATGCTTGCTTACGGACCATCTTGTAAACTACATGTCCCTTGAGGAGATGCTACAAGTGCCGGATTTGGCCACGGGTACCAGCTCAGGAGTGAGGAATTAACCAGAGCTTTAATGTGTGTGCTGTAGGGCCCTGCTCTGAAGGCTTGAAGACCAGTCTAGACTTACTGGTTAGTCACTAAAAACTGTAGCCTTCCTCAGGCTCATGAACCTGCACGAAGACAGCAACAGCAGTGGCCTTACCAGGTGTTTCTATGTGGCATGTCCTGTGTCCGTGTTCTTTTGTTTGTTTGTTTGTTTTTTCGAGATAGGGTTTCTCTGTGTAGCCCTGGCTGTCCTGGAACCCACTCTGTAGCCAGGCTGGCCTCGAACTCAGAAATCCGCCTGTCTCTGCCTCCCGAGTGCTGGGATTAAAGGTGTGCGCCACCACACCTGGCCTGTGTCCGTGTTCTATGAAGGCCCTTCAGTTTTGAGGTGTGGACATGGAGGCCCACACCCAGATGGCACACTTGTTGAGTCATCTCTGAAAGCCTTGCTTGGCTCTGGAGCCACAGGCTACCCAGTGGCCTCTGAAGTAAGAAACTTCTAACCACAGCCCTCAGGCCTGGGTGAGCTGTCTCCTCCTGGAGGCAGGGGCTGCTTTCTGAGATGCTCAGTGGTCTAGGATCCGGAATTCCAAGTTTAAAGCATGTGGTCGGGGGCAGCAAATGTCATAAGGGGAGGAATGTTGCCAGTTATATAGAGAGGAACCAAATGCTGGGGCCAAATCTCCCATCTCTGGGAGCCAGGAGCCCCAGAGCTGTCAGTCATCCTGCCCTTGATAGCAGAGGCTGCCAGCGGCTCAGGACATGGGCTTGGGGCTACCTGGTCCTGCAGCTCCTGTTCCCTATGGTGGTGCCTTCTGAAATAAGGAACTCAATTTTTCCCTGTGCTCTTTAACCCTGTCCCTGGACAACCTGACTCCAGCTTAAAGGAAGAGATGGAGGAGTTGTGGCACTGAGCAGGAAGGAGAAATCTGGCTCCATGACATCAATGGGCCCAGGCACAGTTGTTAAAGCACTGAGGGGCAGAGGGTCTATCCAGGCTTGGAGCCAGCTGGCAGCTCTTGCCTAGAAATGGTGATTAGGCTGGGCCCTGCTCTCCAAGTGGCAAAAAGCAGCTGCTCACAGGCCAGGCTTTGCCTCACACGATTCTGTCTTATAGGGAGTCATTTGGACTCCATTCTGAATGCATAGCCTGAGGTAAGCGTAACTGCATCTTGTCTGCACAAGTGCACAGTTGCTGTCTATCTCAGGAAACTCTGAGCTGCACAGCAACAGTTCATCCATGCAAATGACCTCTTAGCAATGACGAACGTGTCTGAGTAAGTCAGGAGCATGCGTGTTACTGGATGAAGTTTACTATGTGCCTGAGAATTAATATATGTCACACCCACTCCAGTGGAGTCTGCGTGACAAGTCCAAAAGCTTGGCCTCAGTCCTGAGGCAAAAATTTTCTCAGAAACTGGTCTCCTGGAGGTCCTTGGAGTCTCAAAACACAGATGTGGTCCAGATTTGTCCTTGTGATAGTCGGTGGAGGGTTTTGCGTGCTTTCTTTTAGTATTGTTTTGTTATAGGTGCCCCCAAGGGATGATTTGACCAATAGTCAAGTTAGATTGGATGCTGTTTCCTGGCCTCCACTGGTGTCCCAACATACTAGTCAATTGAGCCGACCTTGGGCTTGGAATTTCGTAATAATGTTACTTATTCAGACAAAATGCCTCCAGTGTTGAAAGAGAGACAGTGAAAGAAATCAGGCATTGCAGTTTACTGGATAAGAGTTAGAAATCTCAGGGCAAGTTCAACAAAGTAAACTTAGAACTGTCATTGCAGACATATACGGCAGACTACATTACATAATAGAAGAAAGTTGGTGGGTTCCCCTGGTAAATGGAGGTTCCCCACAAACACTTAGAATAACAGCTGGGTCCATATGCAGAAATTTACAATGGTCTAGGAAGAAGGTGGGTTGTGGTTTAAGAAGAAACTAGAGTATTGTGTTATTCAAGGAAAGGTTAGCAAGAATGGAACCTCCCTGGTGCATGCTTTCACAAAGCCCAGAGCAGCATAATTAGGTGTTTCCTAAGGGACCCCTGGTGGTGGTTATACAATGACTAGAATTGTGGCTAGGGTGTGAGGCCCTTGAACTTGGCTCCTAAGAATAAGCTGACTTTAGATAGGGCTGATTTTTATCTCAGTTGTAACCACTGCCTGGTTCCTGTCACTTTTATGTATGCATTTTTCTGTTTTGTGTAAAGTGTCTTTATGCATCAGATGACCTCAATGTATCTTGGCTGATGTATCACCTAACTTCCATGTTTTCTTCTGTAATATAAGTCTGATGCTCGCTTTGAGAAATTACACTCAGATTCAGCACTCTCTTGTGTTCGTGTCTATTTGTCACTTGCTGACTCCTTGCCCACCTGAGTACCGGAACCTTGATTTTCCCTGGGTTGAGGTACCCTGACTGGGTCTGCCTGCAGCAAATATAAGAGATTAAGATCAGAATAAAAGAACCTGTGATGGCCAATGGCCCTGTCTGTTGGGTTGAATCTCTAGTGCTTGGTGCTGAAGAGATGCATGGGCCATCAGGACCATGAGCTTCTCTCACAGAGGCCCTGCCATGTCGGCAGCTCAGAACTGCTTGTAATTCTCAGCCCTAGGAAGATCCAACATTCCTGGCTTCTGAAGGCACCTGCATTCCTTGCACATTTCACACGTGTGTGCGCACACACATACACACACACACACACACACACACACTTAAAAATAAATTTTTCTTTTCTTTCCTTTCCCCAACCTGTTTTAAAGATCGTGTTTTTCTGTGTAGCCCTGGCTGCCTTGGAACTCACTCTGTAGACCAGGCTGACCTCGAACTCAGAGGTCTGTCTACCTCTGTCTCTCTAGTGCTGGGATTAAAGGTGTGTGTCACTGTGCCCAACTGAAAATAAATCTCTTAAAAATAGTACTTGGTGAATTAAAGCAAACAAGGTTGAGATACTGTATGAATGTATTAGTCAGTGAATTCTGAAAATTCTAGAATCAGGGACAGGGCAGGACTTCCTGTCCCAATCTCTAGGGCTGATTTCCTCCCAGTCATTCACACAGCAGTGGAAAAACATAAAAGTGCTCAGGACACCAGCATAGTGCTGAGGCAGGAGCAGAGTTTAGTTCAGTCCCACCCCCAGGGAGTCTAGGGTCTAGAATGGGCAAGCATACAGGGCTTGGAGTGGAGGTGAGCGAGCGGCTGGGAAGGCTTCAGGACTTGGGTTGTCCGTCTCTCAGGGATGCCCCTTCTTGAAGTGGAATCAGATGTGTTGCTTTCTAGACTCCCACTCTGTCCTTCAGGTATCTTCTCTCCTCATCCTCTCCCTCATCCTTTTCTTCCGCCTCCTCACGTTTTTCTGCCTCTTCCTCCTCTTCTTGCTCCTCTCTCTGCGCCTCACCTTCCCTCCTCTCCACTTTCAGCTTCCCCTCCTTCTACTTCTCTCCCCGTCCCCTGTCCTGTTCCTCACTATTTCTCCCCCTCCTCTGACCTCTCTGGCTACTCCACTTTGTTTTAAGTCCTCAAACACAAGACATTTCCTCCTCAAGACCTTTGCCCTGCCAGTGGCTACTTCCTTGAAGTCTTACAACATGCCCTTTGTACTCTGGTAGGCTGCTGCTGAGATGTAACCTCCTCTGAGAGGCCATCCGGGACTGCTATACCCAAAAGGGCCCCGTTTTGATCTTGGTACCCATTTGATCAATATACAAAGCTCTTTCCAATTTACCATCAGGGCTTCAGTTCTCCAAGTAACTTTTGTTGCTCAACTCCAGTAGCCTGCTATCTAACACCCAGCAGGAGCCATATGGTGCTTGATAAATATTTGTTGACTGTCAGCAAACATTTGTTGAGTGACTATATGAAGGTGATGGTGCTGACTTGGTCCTGGAAGGTCGGGTAGAGCTTTTAAAACGTGTTTGACTACAGACAGAAGGTGCAGCCGCCAGTAGCATAAGAATCTGATGTTTACATAGTGATGTTTCTGGATCTATATCCAGACTCTGCAACTCAACAATGTCCTGATTGTCTGAGGTTCTTGTGACCTTCAGCATGTCGTCATTTGTCTTCAAGCTTGACACTGCATGGACACAGGATGTCTCCCACAGCTTCAGCCATCATAGTCACACAACAGTGTCTAAGATAGGAAGAGAAGAAAACAAAAAGAACCTTCTCTTTTGAAGCCTTTTGAGTTCATTGGATTCCAGGAAAGCCTTGGTTTTGAAGCACACCTCCCAATGAGATTCCTTTCATATTACTGTACACTGCTACTTAGCAATGAGATTTGATTTATATTATTAAAACTATAAACTAGAGATGTGCTCACTAAAGATCAAAGAATGGCAAAGGACAGAGGCTGCCATGATCACCTTGGACCAACTGACAGTCATCTTTTGGGCTGGATGTAATTATACTCTAGAAGACTTTGGTAATCAAGAAATGAGCAGATAGCCGGGCATGGTGGCACACGCCTTTAATCCCAGCACTTGGGAGGCAGAGGCAGGTGGATTTCTAAGTTCAAGGTCACCATGGTCTACAGAGTGAGTTCCAGGACAGCCAGGGCTACACAGAGAAACCCTGACTTGAACCCCCCNCCCCCCCCCCAAAAAAAAGAAGCGAGCAGACAATGACAGTGCCTGCTGCCTCTTGGCAGGGTAGACAGGGCAGGACTTCCTGTCACAATCTCTAGGGCTGACTTCCTCCCAGTCATTCACACAGCAGGGAAACTAGGTGATGCTCAAGGTTACATAGGACCCTCTTCCTCAGCCCAGAAAACGGGGCTCCCCTGGAGCACCCCATGTGACCTCAGCCCCTTTCATCCTTCAGTGTGTTGACTCTGTTATTTGCATGCTTCACGTTAGACATTCTACTGTCCAAGTGCAGGAACCATGTGCCTACCCACTAGTCTCTTCTCAGCACCCAGGATAAAGCCTGGCACTATTCAGTGAATTAATGAATGAACGAATGAATGAATGAACAGATCCCAAGATGTGTAACAGGCACAACCTTGCCTGCTCTATCCATCTGGCAGTTAGTGTGGAGCTGAAGCCCCTGGGGACTTGTGCCAGTTCAGGTCAACAGCAATGAGAATCAACTGTATGTAGTTATAAGTACAAACCAGAGGAGCAGGCAGAAAGGTTGTGTAAGAGCCCTGGGGCAGAGAGACCCTGGGAGGAGACCCAAGCTCTCAGCCAGGGCTGTCTGAAAATGAGCTGGGTGCTGCAGGAAGGGCAAGCTGCTCTCACTGCTGGGGCAGCCGCAGGGCTGGCTCAGATGAGAGAAATGCAAGCCACCAGTCCCTGGAATCAAAGACCCTGACAGGTTCTACTGTCTTGAAAGCACAAACTAAAAGCACCTATAGGATTTATGGTTCCCACAACTAGGGAAAGTGGAGTCACAAAGAAGGGAAGGAGCTTGCCCACAGGTCACAGAGAGTGGATGGCGAAGGCTGGCTTTCAACACAGACATTAGGACCTGAGTCTCCTCCTTCTCTCCATTCTGAGATCACAATTGGTTTTCATATCCCTTGAAGGTGGAAGATTCTGTGAACAAAGGTTTTGATTCTAGTTTTGCCTAAGTCTTTTCTTTCACGTTCTAACTCAGACCTGGCTCGTGGATACCGTGATGTTCATGTTGTGACTCCCAAAGCATTTGATGTTACCTTATTGGTGACAAGCCAGCCTGAGCCTTGTGATCTGTGTTAAACTTGGATAATAAAAGATTTCCCAGTTGTTTGACCTCATGTTTTAGTTCAGATCTGCTTCTCCACTGCAGGATGGACACCACCAATCTTGGTGCTGCTGCCAGAGAGTTATGAATGGGGAAACATCAGCCTCTTGAAGATTCTGCTCAGTTCCCTCCAGGCTGCTCCTGGGAAGCTGGGAGCTCCCTGTGGCCTCTCCACCCGTAGTGGCCAGTGTGGCTAGCTCTTCTGCTGATGAGAGAGGAAGGGGAGGAGAAAATATGGCATAAACAGGGAGGGAAGAGTGGTGGGAGGTGCCGGTCCATGGTGACCTATCCCCTGTATCCTGTCCCCAGGCCCAGTGGGAGCCTGGAGGAACTGCCACCATCCCAGGCTTCAGGTAGGAGGCTGCTGCTCTCGGCTTCCAGATAACATTCAGGAAAGCAGAGCTGCAGGAAACTTCTGTGGCCGTCACGGTGCTGGGTCATTTATGTATGAGGCTCTGTCCATCTATTATCCTGTGTTTCCCTTCCATCCCTAAAGCAGCCAGGCTCTCTGTGTGGGCCCCACCTGCCTTCCTGTGGTTCTGCCTTCTTGGAACACAGTCTGAGAATGGAGGCATTCTGCCTTCTGGGAACACAGTCTGAGAATGGAGGCATAGAAGGAGATTTCTGAGTGCTTGTGAGAAAACTCCAAGAAACCAAGACAAGAATATTATGACCTCATTTTCTTCAAAAAGCACGGAAACGCTCTTGGGCTGTGCTCTTGGGCTCCTTCCTGGTGTAGCAGAAAAGAGTGAGTTTACTTCACTACGCCTGGCTATTGTTAATAGCTCATATGCTTCTATGGAAAAACGTGTTTTTGTTGTCTGCAGCTAACTGCCCTGTGCAGCTTGCCACAAGCAGCTTGCCCTTGTGACTGTACACTTTACTCAGGTGACTCCTTTCAACCTGCAGAGTATCAACTGTCTGATGCTCCGGAGAAAGTCGGCTCTACCCAGACTTAGGACTTTAGTCCTCCTCATTTATTGGCTCCCACTGCTTCTAGAGCAGTAAGCACTGCCTTGCTGCCCGCCTCTCATTCTGGGTTAGTACAAAAGGATACAGAGGGACCCTGGTATCCCATATGAGAGAGACAAAGCCTGAGAAACAGGCCTATCAGGACAGAGTGCCCATGTCCTCCTGTTCTCGTGGAGCTGACCCCATCAGTCCTCTGCCTCTTAGTGGGGCACCCACTTCAAACTCCAGGACTGCTCTCCTCCTCTTCCGTCTGGGGCTTTGCCCCCAGCTCTAAAGCATTACGCAGCAGCTTCCGGTGCCACTTTGGATTACTCTAGACCGCCAAGTTTTAGAGACATGGCAGCTCCTCCTTACTCCTTCCCCACCTATGTCTGCATCGGTGGGCTCCTTCCTACCACTTCCTGCTGCAATGCTCAGGAGCCAAGGTGTCCCATGTTTCCTGCACCCGTCCTGTGTGGTCCCTGAGTACAGCAGGCACAGATGTGGACCCTGCTGCCCTTTGAACCCATACAAGTCTGTAGACCAGATAGGAGAAAGCCTGTTTGCCCCAACGAGGCTCTTTTGCATTGAATGCGTTGAAGCTATCGAGAGAAATCGAGATGATAGAACTAGGTCGTTAAAAGCTCAGTGGTTACAAGCACTTGCTTCCCTTGCAGGGGCCCCCAGGTTGGTTTCTCAGCATCCATGCTGGGTAGCTCACAACTGCCTGTAACTCTGTCGCCAGGGCACCAGGTGACTTCTGGTCTCTGTGAGCACCTGCATTCACATGCTCTTGCTGACACACACGTTCACATAAAGAAAAAGAATAATATAAATTTTTAAAAACCATGAAATTAGGAATATTCCTGATCTGCTGAAAACTTGATCTGACTCCAGTTCCCACTGAGAAAACTTCAGTGATGTCAGCATGAGAGAAATCAGGATTATACAGGGCCTGTAAAGTCCCTTAAAACGATAAAGTTCTGAAGCTAAAACAACCGGAGAGACTTCATTACACCCTTCCTTCCTTCCTTCCTTCCTTCCTTCCTTCCTTCCTTCCTTCCTTCCTTCCTTCCTCCCTCCCTCCCTCTCTTCCTTCCTTCCTTCCTTCCTTCCGTCCATCCTTCCTTCCTTCCTTCCTTCCTTCCTTCCTTCCTTCCTTCCTCCCTCCCTCCCTCTCTTCCTTCCTTCCTTCCTTCCTTCCTCCCTCCCTCCCTCTCTTCCTTCCTCCCTCCCTTCCTCCCTCTCATCCTCCTTTCCTCCCTCTCTTCCTCCCTCCCTCCCTCTCTTCCTCCCTCTCTTCCTCCCTCCCTCCCCTTTCCAGATTCCTGTCAGGTACCAGGATGTGAGTTAGGGAAAAAAATGGCACAAACCCTGGCCAGGGCCTGGCTGCTGGGGCTGGCCTCTGACAGGGAACAGGACAGGACAGGACAGGGAGTGTCTTTGGCTCTTCTGGAAGCTTCCGTGCATGGGTGTGCTGAACTGTCACGAGCAAGCCTCTGGTGGATGTTTTCCTGAACCTGCTATGTGGGTCAGGAGCCTGGAGCACAGATCTATGGCATACATGGCCCAGGCCAAATAGCTGACAGGAGGAAGACCTTGGGAGCCCAGCAGTGCAGCTTGATCCTGTCAAGCCCAGCTCTCAGAGTGCCAGCAGGGATGTGCATGAGATTTAGAGCTGGCAAGATGGCTTAGAGGGAAGAGGGGTTTGTCTCCAGTCTTCACAACCTGCTTTCAATCAGTAAGACCCACACGGTGGAGACAGAATACGTTCTCTTACAAGATGACCTCTGACATGCCTTACACCTGCTCTCTGTTGATCTACACAGGGCCTACACATGAGCCCACAATGAGAAAAGAAATGTAAACAAATTTAGATGTACTCGAATGTATAATTATAATTTGGGATGACACGAACTACATCTTAGGGGTTCTAGGGGAGCAGAGAGGAGGTTCAGATTTAAGGAGAAAGGCATCTTTGAGGAAGTGATGCCTCCTGGAGACTGAGGGTGAGAACGTATGAATCAGGCAGAATCAAGGAAAGAGCCCAAGGAAAGCCCTGGGGTAGATGCACTGGTCCTAGAGTCTAGATGTCCCCACAAGCGGGAGGTTGGATTTAGGATGAGAAGACAAGGTAACCAATCAGCAGGTTGACATGGCTTTCCTGAAGTTAGCAGGCCTGTACTTTTCAAACTCTGTGGGCCCACCATGGCCGACCTGACCCGCGCTCCTAGGGCACTGTCAGGCACTTCTGGGAGGTATGACCCGAGCCTTTGCTGGCAAAGCGAGCCCTGCTCTGGCTAGGCAGCTGCCAGACTCGGAAGCAGCAGGCAGAGGCTCCAACTGGGATCTTGGCTCTTGGGTCCTCTAGGGTGGACGCTCTGGTGGGACTTAGCTTTGGACAGCAGGAGCTAGGGGTCCAGGTAGGGAGCAAAGTCCGTAGAAACTCAGAAGTGTGAGGTAACTGGCACAGCCACTCCCGGCTCCTCCCTCCTGCAGTTGTAATCAGGCTTATCCATCACAGTCCCTGGGGGTGGCTGACTGTTCCCGCAAGGCCTCTGCAGACTCACAACATCATCTATATTTCATCAGCCAAGGGAGGGGACAGAGCCAGAGGAACGGGCCACCAACCTTGTCAGACTCTTACCAGTGAGGTGTCCTTGGAGGCTCTGGGGCAAGGGCCTGGCAGGTGGGCTCAGCAGACGGTAGCAACGCCGGTGATGTTTTTGGTACTCCTTGTTCTTGATACCTCATTCAATCTCATCCTCTCAATGGGCCACCAGGTTCTATCTCTTCCCACTCTACCGAAGGGGAAATTGAGGCACAGGGTGGTGAGAGGCCAACTCCAGGCTCAGGCAGGATGTGACTGAGCTGACATTCATCTCTCAGGCCATTGTCCTCAACTGGACTTGGGCTCGTATCCAAGATCCTTTACTTGTTACCTGAGCAACCCAAGGCTCTGCTTCTGCTGAGTCTCAGTTCCTCCCTCTGTACAGTAGCAGCCTCAGAGAGCTGCCAGGAGGTAGGGGCAGGCTCAGATGTCACCAGCCTTCAAGCCCTACTTAAAATTTCGGTCACCGCTTCCCCCACCCTGCTTCATGTCACATGACCCCCTGAGATCCCTGTATGGGTCACCTCTGCCTCTGCCTGCACACAGGGACACGCGCAGAGCAGGCGGGACTCCCGCTCATTTGCTTTAAGTCTTCCCCGGGCCACAGCAAGCTAGAGCACAGTTATCACACCTTCTCTGAGGATGCATCCTTGAAGGGGTCCTTGTTCCCCTTGCAGGGACGTCTTCGTGGCAGGAGGACCAGGGCAAAGGGTCAGGGCTGGCCTAGGAAGGCAGTCCAGGAGGTAGGAAGTGAAGTCATGCCCTAGAACAGTGGGTCTCAATCTGTGGGTCATGGAAACTTTGGGGATCTCACATCAGATGCCCTGTATATCAGGTATTTACATTATCATCCACAACAGTAGCAAATTTATAGTTATGAAGTAGCAATGAAATGATTTTATGCTTGGGGGTCACCACACTGAGGAACTGTAACGAAAGGGTCTCAGCCTTGAGAAGATTGAGAACCAGTGCCCTAGAAGACTAGGGAGGCTTCATTGGGGCTAAGTGTTGCCTTCTAAACCCCTGCAGGTAGTCCACCAGCCTGAGACAGCCACATCTCGAGCTTGTCCTCACCTTCCTCCAGGTAGCCATTCTTTCCTCTTCCACAGGGACTGTGGTCTCAGGCTGTCCAGGTTGTCTAAGCCACCCCACACCAGTAGTACTTCCTCACAAGGCTGCAGACTCAGGAGGGGAGGGCACCATGGCTCTGGACGGTTTCCATTCCCTGACCAGAGAAGCAGCCTGGAAAGAAAAGGCAACCACTTAGGTTAGGGGCTGCTCTTTTGTCTCTATCCCAAGGATTTAGTGTCTGCAACTCTCCCATCTCTGCATCTTCCAGACCCTAGCCTGCAGCCTAGCATCCTTGGCAGATAGATGTTGCATGCTCTCCCTCAATGTCATCTCAGGGGTGATTCCTGCCCCAGGTGTGGTTCCTGCCCAGGTGTGGACTCTGTCTTAGGTTTGGTGTCTGTCCCAAGTGTGATCTTTCTTGCAGATTTGATCATTGCTTTGTGTGACCTCTGCCCAGGTGTGATCTCTGTCTTTGGTGTGACCTCTGTCTTAAGTGTCACTGCTGCCCCAGGTATGCTGTTGCTTCAGGTATTACTGGCTCTAATCACTGCTCAGATCTGGGCCTTTCCACATGTGACCCTTCTACTGTCACGTGACTCTGTTTCTGTCAAATGTTCCTCCATTATAGGAATCTCCCCCATGAGGTCTTGTGGATCCTTTCTGCAGCTGGGGGTTCTATTTACTCATGGGTGCTGGTGTTGTGGGCTGGAATCTTCTCCGAGTTTAAGGAACTTGGAGGATTTTTTGGAAGAAGGTAAAGTGATAGGTCTGTGTTTCCCTGCTCCCCCAAAGCCCCATGGCTAAACTCTTCTAAGCCCTAGTTTTGTCTTCATGCAGAACACAAACCTGGGGGAAAACCCCTTCCTCCATCAGCTCATGGACAGGATGGAGGATGGCGGTCACTGAGCAGGGTTGGGGGTGGGGCTAACCTGTCTGCAAGGAGTCTGGTGTTGGAAACAGATTTGTCTCCTTGGCTTCCTGACCAGCACATGTGATGAAGAGAAGCTGGCCTGGCCCTGCAGCTGACACCTCATCGGTGGATTGATCTATCACACCATCCCCAGAACTTCCAATCTACAATGCAGCCATATCCTCTCTCTGCCAAGGTCTAGATTCTATTTCCATGCTCCCCTCACACTGGCACCCACACACTCTCTCGAGTCTCTTCCAGCTCAGAAACAGCTGGCTAAAGAGTAGGCCACCCCCATGGCCACATGGCCCAATGGCCCACCATCTTCCCTCTGTCCCATACTCCCACTTGCTTCCCAGGGAGTCCTGCTCTTACTCACTTAGCATCCCTGATGAGGGAGGAGACACATCCTAGGAACTGAAGGAGGACATTTGCTAGGACAATGCCTAGCAAAGGCCAGGCTCTCACTCGGGGGTACTGTGTGGTGAGGTGGAGGATGCTCTGCAGGCAGAGAAAGCCAGATTGGAGTCAGCTCTGCCTGCCACAGCACGTAAGTCCAGCCAGGACACTTACATTGCCCCATTAAATGACAGCAGAATCATGGCTATTTATAATTGTAGATAAACGTACCCATCTCCATTGCTGGTCACTCTGTCTGGGGGTCGGCAGCTCTGTCCTCTTCTAAAGAGGCTTACTATTCTAGCTCAGTCTTGCCTGGATGCTGCAGGTCCATAACAATAATGTGGTTCATATAGAGGCAATGGTTAGCATGGGTCCCAAGAGGAAACTTTACCTGCCATGGAGAGACAGGCACAGAGCTATTGAACAGCACAGCCAAGGTCAATAATCCACAAGATGGAGGGATGGGCCAATGGTGGCCATGGTTCTTGTTACCCCAGCATCCTGTCACTCAGTATTCATCTGCCTTGTTATTGACTTTCTCCCGTGGTACATCCACCTATGCCCACTGGAGCAGTATTTCCCTTCTCCTGTCCGTGCGTCCTGCACTGACCACTGCACAGCCAGGATTGGCACCGATCCTTGTGGCTGCTCTGGTGTCCCTGCCCTCATGCATGCCACAGACTGTTGGGAAAAATTAACAAGGATACAGTGAATGATGCTACATTGGGGTGATTGAGGGGCCGTGGGTGCTACAAGGACACAGGAGAAGCACGTTCCTTGAGCTGGGCATTCAGAGGAGGTCTGAGAAGTGCTGTCAAAGACAGCAGCAAGGGCAGAGGCTCAGCCTCCAGGGAGGTGATAGGCCATGTAACATTGGGGAGCTTCAAGGATTCCTTATGATTCAAGACTGTTTACTGCAGGATGAAGAGGAAACTGGAGGGAGGTCAAGGCCAGGAAACAGGTGTCTAGGAGCTTCTAAGTAGAGGATAAATGTGAGCACAGGGACCTCTGAGCACAGAGCACCGGTGGCTGCTGCAGCAAGAGGAGATGGCAGGTGTGCTGAGTGAGGGATCCTAGCTGTTATAGGGTCTCAACCAAGATGGTAGCTCGTAGACTGAGCCAATCCACAGGCCAGGTGTGGGATGGGGAAGGGAGGGGAACCACCTCCCTCGTGAGGATCCCTGCCCTCCCGCTTTTTCTAGCTTTGCTGGTTTCCGGCTTTGCTATCTCTGGTGCTCAGATTGGAAGGTTGTGTGGAGGGATTTTAACTTCATTTCAAGAGGGGCCCCTGCCACTCACAGAAGAAAGGCATGGTTAGTGTGGGTGTTAGAAACATCAGCTTTGACATGTTACAGAGACAGCTGTACATCAATGTCTACTGCAACCCTCTTCACAATAGCAGAGTTTCAGAACCAACCTAGGCGTCCAAGGATGGAGGAGTGGCTAAGGAAAGTGTGGTGTGCACATGCAGTGGAATCCTTTTAGCCATAAGAAAAGAATGAAGTTCAAGTTCTATCATTCGGGAAATAGATGGGGCAGGAGATGAGTGTACCAACCAAGTCAGTCCTACAGAGTCAGTTACGACGCCTTCCTTTCTTAATGAGTCCTTGCCGTTACAGATATGCTAAGGCACATCTGTACTGATGCCATGCAAGTAGAAATGAAACTGTCTGAGGAATAGAGAGGACTTGAGGGAGGGCAAAAAGGGGAGTGGTGAGGTATGGGGGAAATATAGTCAAAACACATTACATATTGGCACAAACTGGCCTCGTGCAGCCCCGAAAAATAATAAATTGGAGCTGGGTGGTGGTTGTGTACACCTTTAATCCAAGCTCTGGGGAGGCAGTGGTCAGCAAATCTCTGAATTCAAAGCCAGTCTGGTCTACAAAGGGAGCTCCAGGTCTACCAAGAAGAAACCGTGTCTCGAACAGTTTTGTTGTTGTTTTATTCTTCCAAGATAGGGTTTCCTTGTGTAGCCCTGGCTGTCCTGGAACTCCCTCTGTAGACCAGACTGGCCTTGAACTCAGAGATCGGCCTGCCTCTGCTTCTCAATGCTGGGACTAAAGGCATGAACTAAAAGTGTGTGCCACCACTGTCTGGCAATAGGTGGTGGTGGCACATGCCCTTAACCCCAGCATTTGGGACACAGAGACAGGTACAGGCAGATATTTGCATTCAAGGCCAGCCTGTTCTACAGAATGAGCTCAAGGATAGTTAGGGCCACACAGGCAAAACCTGTCTTGAAAAACCAAAAGAAAAAGAAAAAGGAGAAGGAGGAAGAGGAGGAAGAGGAGGAAGAGAAGGAAGAGGAGGAGAAGGAGAAGGAGAAGGAGAAGGAGAAGGAGAAGGAGAAGGAGAAGGAGAAGGAGAAGGAGAAGAAAAATCACATTGGTTCCAGGAAGACTTGGTGGAGGGCTGATGAGGGATGAGGGTCAGGCACATGGTAGGCAGTGATAGGCAGAAGGAGGAAGATGGTTGTTAAGCTGCTTGGCAGTTAGGCATTCTCTGAGTATCTTTCTTCACACGCCTCACCCCTAACAAAGCCAAGTCCCTATCTAGTATCTGCCCACTTTTCAGCCACCCACAACTGCTTATGGATTTGTACTAAGAGGCATGACTCTTCAGTAACTACCAAGGGCTCAGGGTATATCAGTAACCACAGGGGCTGGCATCCTGGGATCTGGTTGGTGTTTCATACGAATTCATCTGGCACTCTGCTCCTGCTCAGTAAATATTATCTGCTACCCTAGCAACTTTTGGGAGACAGTAAGTGTTCATCTAACACCTTAGAGGTGCTCAGTAAATGGTGAATACCTTTTGAATATGTGAAAGTATGCTTCTGGCTGGGGTAGGCTAGCCCTTGGATTATGTAATGTAAGACTAAAGAGGATGTGCTTCTTTGTAGAGGCCACATTTAGCAGTTTAGATATGATCTCCAAAGCCATGACATACACTTCAGGAAGAACAGAAGACAAATGAGTTTTAAGGGAATCTTAAGATAGCCTACAGACTGAAAAAGACTCTAGTGTAGTATTCAGAGCTCTGAGACCGCCCAGTTTCTGAGTTACTCATTGGGAGCTGGCCGCCCTCTGTTGGCAAAGGGAACCAAGACAGAGCCCCGTCTGCTTGGTACGTGACCTTTAATGGAACCACCTATTAAGAGAGAGCTGGATGGAACATTCATTTCCAATCTCAAGGGTGACAATCATATAATTTTAGCTTTAAACATGTTTTTGCTCAACTAACAAGTGAACAAGTTTTTCTCCCTCCCCTTCTCTGGAGACTGGAGGCCTGCCATGGAGATGGTGACTGGCATGGATTACCCTTCTGCCACCTTAGTTACGCTGCTCTGGGAGCCTCAGTTTTCCCAAGCTTAAGGAGACAGATGAGTTCTGCCCACCCCCTTCAGTTGTCTCTCAGGGGAGGTAGGAGAGCACATCGGCCGCTGAAGGACCTTGGGGATTTTAAAGTCACAGTTTCAATAGTGAACGAGGTAGTATTCCAAAGTAAGGGTCTGTTCATCTTTCTGCAACCTTTCTGTTCACATGGGAGCAAATGATATTCCTTGTTCCACATTTCCGTCTGCCAGGAGGGAAGAAGTCAGCCATTCTTTTTAGCCTAGGTTTCTGACCAGTAGGGCTGGCTGCCTACATGTTGGGCGTCACCCCCTCATTCAATTAACTAAGAGCAGATTTCAGGTCACCCTCGTGCAGCCAGGCCCATTCCATAGATGAGGGCATTGATGTAAGTCATCCCATAGATGAGGGCACATGGTGTAAGTCACACCATGGAGCTTTCACTGCAGTCTTGATTGAAGCTCTGACTTTGAGTTCTGTGGCCTTCATTCATCTTTACTTCATAGGCTGAGTCTTGGCCCGGAGCGTGACAGTTGCTCTGTCAGCTTGCTGAGCGAAGGCTGGAGAATAATCACACTTATTTGATGGGCTCATTATGAAAATTAAATAAGTGACTATGAGAGAAGGCATCTGGCACAGACACTGGGGGTGAGCAGAGGTGAGTGTACACTCGCTAATTCATGGGTTCATCCACTTGCTTCCTCATCTTCTTGTTTTGGGGGCTGGAAACTGCCTGTCTGGACCTGCATATTACAGACTGCCTGGGGTGCTCCCTCCCTCCTTGCCTTCCCTCCTCCTCCTCCTCCTCCATCTCTATCTGGAAACTCCCTCCTTTTCTGTGGAGCATCTGCAAGCTCTGTCTACCAAGAAGGCTAATGTAAGTGTCTCTGAGTGGCCCCTTTTCCTCTGTGCCCCCCCCCTGGGAGTTGTGTTGTGCTCCTGGCATTTTAGGGCTCCCCTCTCTTGTGCTGCTTACATTGACCCTGCTCCTATGGGCCTCTTGCTCAACCCAGAGGCTCAGGTCTGGAGATCTGTCCGTCCCAGCTGAAGCCACATTTCTGCTCACTGTCCACACTTTCCCTCCCTCCTGAAGCATGCTGTCTTGGGAGTACTGCGATGTTAGTCTAGCTGTGTCTAGGCAGACACAGACGCTGTGTGTCTCAGGTAAGAGGCTTCACCTTTCTGAGCCAGATTTCCTGGGTGTTAGAACTATATAAGAATTATCACTTGAGGCTGGACAGTGGTGGCACACACCTTTAATCCCAGCACTTGGGAGGCAGAGATAGGTGGATCTCTGAGTTTGAGGCCAACCTGATCTACAGAGTGAGTTTTAGGATAGCCAAGGCTACCCAGAGAAGCCGTCTCAAAAAATAACCAACCAAGCAAGCAAGCAACCAACCAACCAACCAAAAAAAAAAAAAAAAAAAAAGTCTTACCCTGTATTTCAGGCTGGATTAGAACTCACAATTCTCTTGCCCCTGCATCCTGGTGTTGGGATTACAAGCCTATATTACTGCATTATGATCCTTAAAGGGAATTTAAGCAGGCAGGACCTTCTACACTGTATTTCAGCTGAGTTGTTCTAGTTCCTAAATGGCAGAGTGAGGAGGGTCACCTCATCTAAAGGGCGCTCAGAGATTTGCTAACTACCCCCCAACCCTGTGACCCCCCAACCCTGTGACCCCCTGACCCTGTGACCCCCAGACCCTGTGATACTCTTGGCAGGGAAGGGCTCCTCCTTTCTGCCTTCTTCCCTGGTGGGGTCTCAGAGGTGTGGAGATAATGGGACCAAAGAACAGGAAGGGAAGAGGGGAGGAGAGGGGAAGGTAATGAGCGGCAGTGGGAGATGCAGTCACAGACTCCGACAGCCTTCCCAGTCTGAGACCACTGAGAGCAACCTCTGGAGCCATGTGTTGTGAGTCCAGTTTGTTGCAGGGTCATTTACATAGAGCGAATGTTATACTTGTGCATATACAAATCAATGCATTTCATGTCTATACATGTGTGTGTGAGTGCATGTGCACCTGTGGGAGCATGTTTGTTGAGGGCAGAGGTCATGAGACTTCTTTTGTTCCTCACCTGATTTTCTGAGACAAGGTCTCTCACTGAATCTGGAGCTCAGTGGTTCACACAGGCTGCCCTTCAAGTCGCAAGGACCCTCTGATCTCTGCTTCCTGGGTTCCGCAGACGGTAGGGTAACAGATGTGGTTGTGTCTGGCTCGTGTATGGGTGTGGGGGGACTGAACTCAGTTCTTATGCTTGTGTGGTGTGTGATATGCATATTGGAGTCCAGCTGTGGTTCTGTGTTCTCTGTTTCCTCCCTCAGGGTGTCCAGATGCAGAAGTGCATCGGATCGGAAGGAGGAAGCAGAGTCCGGTCAGGTTGGAAGTGACTGTAGGGTTGGGGGGAAGTGCTTCTCCAGTGATCGTGATAGACCAGCTCAACATGGTGGACATTTTACCCAACTGAGCCATCTCCTAGCCCCCAAATGTATGGATTTTAAGGATTGCACATAGTCATGTAGCTACCACAGACTAGAAGTCTCCTCTGTCCTTTTGTTCTCAGAAGTCTATCATCTGGCCCAGGCAGATACTGTGAGGCTGTGTCATAGGTTAGATCAGGGTTGCTCTGCTCTTACACTGAATGGACCACGCTAGCTGACTCTCTGCCACTATGATCAACACCCAGGATAATCAGCTTGCAAAGAGAAAAGGTTTATCTGAACTCACAGTGTTGTAGGTCTGAAGCAGGCCAGCCTCATTGCTTTGGCTTGATGGCAGCATATCATAGCAGAAGCATAGCAGAGGTTGGTTGATTGCCAGATGATTGGAAAACAGAAAATAGAAGAGTCCAACATCTCAAAATCTCCTCATTTCCCAGGACCAGGCCACACCCCTTAAAGGTCCCAACACCGCTCCGAAGTACTAGGCAGGGGACCAAGGTCGAATAGTAGACCTTCGGGACACTTCAGAGACAAGCTATAGCATGGATTATATCTTCTCACGGGTCATTTCTGCTGAGGACATTTCAGTTAGAAGTCAACCACCGAGGCAGAAGATTTCTGCAAGCTTTAGGGCAGAGGCTTTGGCTTGGTTTTTGTGGGAACGATCCCCACACCCAGCAGGCGGGAGGTGCTTTCTTGGCCCAGGTGAGGTGGACTGTTAGGTAGGACTCCACGGCATCAGGTGCCTGCAACCACAGGGAGACAGGTCTGCTGAGGATATCCAGAGAATATCCTGAGACCTTCCAAGCAGTAAGCAGTGTTGGGGGGGGGGGGCGTCCCATAAAGGAGGGTGCTGCCAGACTGTCCATAGTGATGGTGTTTTGTGCTCTGTGTCTCTGTGTCTGCTGTCACAATGCACAAAGGCATGTTGGACAACAGCTCTCCAGGGGATATAGCTCATCTCAGCCCCTCTGTCAGGCAGGCACAGATCTGTGGGCTCAGCCCTCCATCCTGGCTGCCTTCCATTACCCCACCTCTCCACCCCCACCCCCACCCTGCCCCCGTGGTCTAGGCTCCTCTCTCCTGTGGATGACTCACACCCTGCTGACTCCACTCAGCCCATCAACTGCTCTTCTCTGCAACTGGAGGAGCTGCTGTCTCACTTATTTATTGAAATTGGCAAACACAGGTTCTGAGTTTAATAGGTACCAGAGGGTAGCCAGAGGAAAACCCACCTCCTTCCCCAGCCTGGCTCTGGGAGAGGATGATCCTTTGCATATGCTAATAGGAAGATGTCTAGACGCTTTGCCTTTCAGGTGCTGTGCACAAATGGTAGCCCTTAGAGGTAACAAACACCTGACACAGGTGACTTATTTATAAAGAGAAGAGACTGAGCTGGTGCATATCCGTGATCTCAGAGCTGAGGGACGCTGAGGCAGGAGGATTGAGAGGGCTGAGTTGGGCTGTATTGCATGACTCTGTCTCCAAAACAAAATAAAACATGAGGATAAAAAATAAACACAGGCCGGGCACGGTGGTGCATGCCTTTAATCCCAGCACTCGGGAGGCAGAGGCAGGCGGATTTCTGAGTTCGAGGCCAGCCTGGTCTACAAAGTGAGTTCCAGGACAGTCAGGGNCAGGGCTACACAGAGAAACCCTGTCTCGAAAAAACCAAAAAAAAAAAAAAAAAAAAAAAAAAAAAAAACCCAAAAAACAAAAAACAACAACAAAAAAAACCAACAACACCCAAAAAACCCACACAGGCTGGAGGTTCAGCGTTCAACACATGGCCTTTGGGAGGAAATCCCCAAATCTAAACGTAAGCATTGGCCAATAAGAACCATTTGTAGCTGGGAAGATGGCTCCGTGGGAAAGAATATGCGCAGAAGCATGAGGACCTGGATCTGGATCCCCAGCTCTCCGCCACACACACCTCTAACCCCAGCACAGGGCACTGGAGACTAGAGAATCTCTGGGAACGATGAGCTTATGGTTCAGTCATACACACCAGCGCGCGCGCGCGCGCGCGCGCACACACACACAGACACACACAGACACACACACAGTACAGCTCTGCTTCAGTTAACATGCCTCATAGTATTTTCTTTCAAAGCATAGACTCTCATTCATAAACAGTAATACAGGAGTGCCAAGGCCTCTCTGGAGAGGAGCCATCTGCCCAGACCATTGGTGAAGGACGTGGCAGTGTCTCACTGAGTGGCTGATGTTCCACATTAGCTGGCCTGGGCCTCCTTACCACAGCTTCATTGGGAGGAAGCAGTGCTATATCCCTGGCTGCTTTTCTTCCGATCTCTAGGATTCCTTTCATCTCCCCTAGAGATTTTCTAAAGTGGCCCCGTGGGCACCTTTCTTCTTCCCCCTCCAGAAGCTTCCTCCATTCCTAGTTCCTTACTTCCTGCCCCAGGCTCCCTAGCACCAGCCAGCCCCCAGTGAGTCAAGCCATGTCTCCCTTCCCTCCCTCTCCTTCCCGCCTGTTCTCTCTTTAACACAGGGGCCAGGCAGGGAGCTCCTCTCGGATTCCCTGAAATCAGTGTACCTAAGGTGACTTGTGGGAGCACAAGTGTCTCTCTTCTTCATGAGAGTCACTTCTCTAATGATCAGAGAAGTCTCTTTTATAGACTTTCCCTCTCCTGCTCACACTAGCACAGTTAGTTTGGGAACTGTATGACCATGTGTAGGATGGATTGTCCCTGTACTACAGGGGAGCTACTGGAGTAGGCTTAGTGTTCAGCCTATCCCCGGGGATGCTGGCTTATTTATGTAATATCATTGACCTGCTTCACTGGTTGATATAATAGTGAGTATGTGACCTGACTCCAGTAATTGAGATAGAAACAAAACATTTCCTTCTTCATGGAAAAGAAGGGTACTCATGAAGAATGCAGCCATTGTGGGGGAGGAGTGTGAGGGACTTGATATCCAGATCTGTGGTAGCCATTTTGTGACATGAGACTAAGACCTTGAGGAGTCAAAAGACAGAATGGGAGGGTGGAGAGAGCTGGATCCTTTGTTCTCCAAATATCTCAGATGTCCTTACAGTTGATCAGTCAAGATAATTATAAACATACCATACCCTTCCACTGCTGACCAGATGTGGATGCCATGACCCTTCCACTGCTGACCAGATGTGGATGCCATGACTCTTCCACTGCTGACCAGATGTGGATGCCATGACCTTNCCTTCCACTGCTGACCAGATGTGGATGCCATGACTCTTCCACTGCTGACCAGATGTGGATGCCATGACCTTTTTACTGCTGACCAGATGTGGATGCCATGACCCTTCCACTGCTGACCAGATGTGGATGCCATGACATCCATTCTTCCACTGATGACTATCGACCTACAGCAAAGCCAGTTCCACGGTTGTTATCTATTTCTTCCCTCCTCACATGAGAGGTTGTAGGACACCAGGGGCACCTTGCAGTAGTGACTCACAAGTCCCTAAAACCCCAGAGACCTTTTGAACTTTGGTTGGTGACAGGAACCAGTAGAGAGGTCCATGCTGAACTGAACTGGAGCTGAGAGTGCAGGTGACTCAGCTCGGATGAGACAGTCCCAGAGCCTTTGTTAGCTCTTCTTCCCCATTTGTCAGCCATCCTTCATCATGCCCCAGTTTCAGGGTATATTTTTAGAGGAAATAAACTCTCACCACCCAGAATTACACAATTTCTCCAGGAGCTTGGCATCACCTGCGAAGGGAGCAAGCCACCAAGGAGGCATGTGGAGACCGTTCCCCTGGCCAGTCCCTGGCATCTAGGAAGCCTATTGACCCAGATGGGCAAACAGATAGGAAACTGTACTTTTCTGGAGATCTCTACTTTACTGGCTAAAGTTTCAAGAGAGAACACTGTGGTCCAAGAGCTGGGGTATATGAGTCTTCTTTGCAGACATAAGGAATCAGCTACCCCTTCTTATGCTAAGCTGCAGTAACTCTGTTGCCATGTGGTACAGCTAACAACTAAATGGTTCTCCTACAGCTTTGAATCATCCTGGAATGTGGAGGGCATACAGGGCCTTGTAATCCTGGGGCTTAGGCTCCTTAGTGACATGGAGTGGAATGGCCCACATCTCTGTTCCTGTCCCTAGAGGTAACTGCCATCATTCCACCTGACTCGGGCCTGCCTGTCACCACCCACACAAGTGAAGAGGCAGGGAATGTTTGTTTTACTTGCCCAAGGGCTAATGTGTGCTGGTTGTTTGTCAGTTCTTAGACTATTTTGACTTTAAACATTCTCCACAAGTTCTTAAAATATTCGGAGCAACTGTTGAGAAGAGTAAAACAATCCCTCCCTTGCTCGGAACAGTTCCACATACTCTATCTGGCTCTGTGCTGTTCCTTACACGGAAACAGCTCCTTAGCACTGGGGTGGGACTTCCCTCAGGAAAACCTTCAGCAACCGACACAGAGGGTGGACAGGGCATGGGCATCAGATGCCCTGGAGCTGGAGTCACAGGCTGTTGTGAACCACCTGATGTAGGTGCTGGCACCAAATGTGAGTCCTCCAGAAGAGCAGGAAATGCTCTTAGCCACTGAACCACCTCTCCAACATGTGCCTTATTTTAAAAGTCTCCCCTCTCCCAGTTAATCATTTAAAAAGGACATGTCTACCTGGATATACGTTCATTTAAGAAATTGTGGAACAACTGGCTGCCTGAGTAAATCGCTTCAGTCTCAGTCTTGACATCCTGTGCACAGCTGATGTCCCAGCCTGCAATGACCCCAGGTCAGCAGTACCATAGAGAGCTGAGTATGTAGCTTTGTAGGTAGAGTGCTTGCCTAGAAGGTACAGGGATCTGATTTGATTCCCAGCACTAAATAAATAGGATGTGGTGGCTGCCCCAGCACTCTGGAAATATCAGCAAAATTATCTACAGTTCAAAGGCATCATAGAGAGTTCAAGGCCAGCCTGGGATACAGGAGACACTGTCTCGTTAAATAAATAAATAAATGAAAGAAAATAAAGAATGAAGGGGACAGAGAGGGTGATGCTACTTCAGGGAGGGAGGCTGTTGTAAAAGCACAGTGAGGTGCAAGTAGGGCCAATTTCTAGAAATGCACTCCAGGGGTTTGGGGAGGGAACTGTGATAGTCCTGTCCACTTCCTCCTTCCACGCACTTCCATCTCTCTTCTTCTCCTCTCCTGCAGGAAACCATATGCAGGCAGGGACACTGGCAGACTGCTTGGGAGGGTCCTCTGTGGTGGACCTTCTGACACAGAGTCCTATGTAGCTGTCTGTTTGGTCTGAGGGTCTCTAGCCCCTTCTGCAGTGTCCTTGTCTGGGCTAGAGCAAGGTGTGGGTGGAGGGAACCCTGTCCAATGAGAGGTGCTACACCTCTCCAACCGGGCTTGACATTTTATGTGTGGGGAATGTAAAACCCAGCGTTGCTATGGAAACTGCCATCCCCTGCTCCCTCTGTCATTCTAGGAGAAGTTTCTGTGTTAGCATGGGGTTGGGGGAATCTCCTGCCTGCTGGGGCCTACTGGGTGCTGACATGCAGAAGGCATCTGATGAGGGTCCTGATCCTCAGAGAAGCTGCCGAGTTTTCTGCCAAGGGAAGGTGGGGCCTGGGTTGGGGCTGTATCTCTGGAAGAATCCTGGTAGTCACGCATCCAGAAAGGCAAATGTGGTCTGATGGGCAGCTAGGGAAAGCTTGGGCCTTACAGTGGTTGAACCCCAGGCTTGAACCACTCAGTGTTCCTGCCCTACCTTCATGTTTTTGCCTCTGGGAATGATCACAAGCCCTGCACCTCTTAGAGAGGTGCCTGAAACCATGACTTTCACATTCCTGGCTCTGGCTGGTATCTCTATAGCAACCAGTTAAGGGGTTCTTTCTCCTCCCTCTCCATCACCTGACCCCACAGCAGGTAGGCAGTTGAACACAATCCACGGATGAAAGGCAAAGGATGGGAAGGAGGAAGGAACTCAAAGTCCGCTGGCTGGAACTGGCCCTCAACCCTGTTCAGGCCACCTTCCTCTTATCACTGTGTCTGATAATGCCCTTGATCTTCAGCAACCTGACGGCAGGCCTCTCTGCCAACCCACTCCAAACTCATTAGTGGCCAGGCTTGTGGTAGCGGCAGCTGTCCCTGCTTAGTATTAAATCAGCATAAAGTGCTTCACTTCCCCTGCAGGGGGAGGGGGAGAGATGAGGTCAGGGTGAAGCGCATCCCTTAGCCCCATAGGTGTTGCCAGAGCACCCCCTAGTCTTCCCAGGTGACTCGAGAGTTCTTCATGGGGCAGAAGGAGGAAGACTAATTTTAGCTTGGCAGGGATATTTTTAGCTTGTATGTTTTTCTGGCTAGGGGAAGGATGTCAGGTGTTCTTTGGTCCACTGTGTCAGCGCAGAGGGAAGCTGGGGGTGGTGTTGCCTCTGCCAGGGAGCCCTTGCAGATCCCAGATGGCTCAGGGTACAAAGAAGGATGCAGTGGCCCATCTTCCCTCAGGAAAGCTCTATGCTTCTTCCCTCAGACCTAGAGAAGGGTCCTCTTGAGGGTGGGAGGCTGGAGCTGGGGCCTGATTTCCAGACCTCAAGGATTTGCTGTGTGGCTTTAAGCAAGTCGTTTCCGTCTCTGGATCTCAGCTGCCACACCTGTTCCAGAGGGACAATCACTGGAGTCTTGTCTACTTTTCCCAGAGAGTGAACGCACACTTGGAGGATCTTTGGACATAGCAAAGCAGGAGAAACTGTTAAAGGGGACAGGGGCCCTCATCTTGCCTGTCTGGTTAAAAACAAACAAACAAACAAACAAAAAACCAAAAGAAAACAAAACAAGAAGAGACTGGGCTTCATGATCAGCATGGTGGCACATAACTTTGATCCCTGCACTTAGGTGTTGGAGGCAGGAGGATCAGACGTTCAAGGCCAGTCTTAGCTCCATAATGAATCTGTGGCTCTAGATCTGTGGTGTGAACCAACCCTGCAGTGCCTGGTCCATGACGGGGCTATTCATGCTTAGTTATGAATGGCTCATCAGAACAGCTCCCACTGGGAATCTGAGGAAAATTACCCTGGGAAGACCATGGGAGATCAGCTAATTGATCTCTAGGCAGCAGAGTTGCTCTGAAAAGTCTCCAGGGTTGGTGATTAGAGACAGCTCCTGGGGATAAATGAGTAGACACATGAAGACAGATTTCCAGTCTCTCTGAGGGTGGTAGGAGGATAGATCGAGAGAATGCTGTGTGCTTGAGAACCAAACGGAAGTGCTTGGTGACATGTTTGCTGAGAGATGATAAAGCCAGAGTGAGGATGGAGGGCAGCCTTTGGAGGCAATGATTTGGGTTCAAATCTCAGCGTCACTCCCAATGGCTGTGTGAGCCTTTTCTTCTCTGGTCTTCATTTGTTTTTCTGTGACTCTGGGGTTAAACAGAGTTTCCCTGGCCCAGAATTCACCTGCATCCACATATGCTGCAGATAGCTCTAGTCCAGAGCCTGGAAAACAGCAAGCATTTAATCTGTAAGTCCTGAAAATTCACACTCATTAGGGGTGTGAAGTCCCCTTGGCCCTGAGTGACTTGGAGTCTTTTTAGAGAGGTGCTGTTGTTATTCTCACATTCAAAACTGGAAACTGAGGCTCATCTAGATTCTGCTGTGTGCTTAAAGTGGCCACTCTTGAAAATGGCACTAATCAGAGCAGAATCTGGTTCTGCCATCTTCCAAGCGACCATCTACAGTCTCTGGGAGACACTCACATTATTCCTCCCTCCATGTCTCCAATACCTGGCCCAGAGAGGGTAAGTTCATACTCAAGGGTACAGAGCTGGGAGATGATTCAGGTTGACCCCAGAGCCCTAGGTTTGCTCTTTACTCTTCTACCCTGACATGACCATGATTGACCCTCCAGGGCCTGTGGGCTGCCTGGGGGTAGAGGAGCTGAGACTAGGCCTGCCTATGTGTTTACAGCCCTGAGGTCTCATGACCCACTGGGATGCATGCAAAGCCCTTGAGATGTAAAATCTAAATGGACCTGTGTGTAGGGTCATTGGGACTGTTCTGGAAAATCCCCAGCTTGGGCTGGAAGTCTAGAGTTCTGTTTGTAAGGGACAGGGACACACACACACACACACACACACACACACAGAGCACACCCACTGTGTCTCCTCTCTGTGTCTACCACCTAGTCTTCCCCTCTCCAACAAGTCAACTGGGCTTCCCCAATCCAAGTTCAACTATAAAGCGTAACTAATGCTCCAGACCCTGTCCTTATCCGGCCCTCTCAGGTTTTGTTACTATTGGCAGCGGAACACAGAGGAGTTGACATCCAAGGTAGGTTACATGCAGTCAGATTCTTTCACTCGGAAGTGGGTTGCCTTCTAAAGGTCATCTCATGAAAGAAGTTGCTGGATCAGTGCAGTGCCACGTCAGCTTGATTGCTGAGTTGACACACAGAACCTGGCAGGATAGCACATCAGAGGAGGTGGTTATTCACTCTTGCTAGGTGACAGGCCACTTGTCTTTTATGGGTTCAATAAAGACTGCTCTCAAGGTCTAAGAACGCCATCATGGGACGATGGGCTGGCTGGAGGATTTCATGGAGATGAGAGGTCGGGGAGGGGTTTGCAGATCATTAGTGTTTGCTTTCTGAGGCACGGTTTCATACAGCCCAGGGTGGCCTCAAGCTTGAGATATAGTTGAGGTTACCCTTGATCCTCTGATCCTCCTGCCTCCACCTCCCAGGTTCTGAAATTACAGGTGTGTGGCACTATGCCTAAGCTATGTGGTACTGGGGATGGCACTCGGCATGCTAGGCAGGCACTACCAACTGAGCCATGCCACCAAACCTTGTTGTTTTTTTCTTTCATTTGGGACCAGAGTTCACCTCGTTATGTCTCTATACAATAGCCATAGAGACAGATCTTGGTTGGTGTGGGAGTGAGTACTGTCCTCCTGAGGCAGGATAGCAGTTAGAGTGGAGAGTGGAGGATACTGTGTCAGGGACCTATAGTCTGGGCTTCATATAGAGCTGTAGAAGCTGGCTCCTACTTGGGAAATGTAAGCCTGACCAGTTATAAGGCTTGCCCCTGCTTACCATCTGCTGAAGGAGGGTCACAGACATGCCACCTGGCTTCTTGGGGGGAGATAGCATCTGGAAGACAGGATAGCTCTTCTGGGAGATGCTTGGCTGGAGTCAGTCATAATTTATTCAACAGCCGTAGACACCTGTACTCCGGGGCTGGTGCTGGCCTTGGCTATTAGCCAGAACCCAGTTCTGGATTCATGCCTGTCTGTTTATCTGACCTGGGGATGTGAGATGTGGGTCAAAGGCCATCCAGAGAAAGCACCTTACCCTACCTTGAACCGCTTGGATGAAGGTTGGAAGGGGGAGTTTGTCTTGAGCCCTAGCTAGACTGGTATGGCCCAGTATTCACTGCCTACTGCAGAGAAGACAGAAGAAGAGCTGGTGGCCCTGAACCCCAGAAACCGAAAACAACCCAGGATATCCTCTCTGCAAGCCTTCTAGTGGTCTCAGGACAGACTCATGCAGCCAGGCTCTTGGCATAGCCATTCCTGCTGAATCTTCACACCTATAAAATATAGAAGACCACCACATTCCATCAGTCTAAATCAGGATCAGATCCTCCAAGTAACATGCCTGAAAAACACAGATGGCATCTGAGGACATGTGCCACCTCCTCAGCTGCTCATACCCACATTTTCAGCATTGTCATCCTGATCCTCAAATGTGGGGACATGGTCATGAGGTGGCCCAGAGGAGGGTTTCCTGCATTGAAGACTGAGAAAGGAGAAGGAAGCCACTCCATGTTCCTCCCGTGGCTACAAGAACACGACTTCTTTGGTCATTTGAGCTGCAGGTCTGAGTGTACTCTCAGGCCGCTCTGAGCAGCTTTGAACTTGCTAGTCTAATGAGAGTTTTGTTTACCAGTTTTTAGCATTTGGCTAAAGATTGAGTAAGCCAGGAACTCAGTATTTGGCACAGTGGAACCTGATGCTCTTTCCTTATCACATCCGGCTCCCTTGGCTTGTGTGGCAATTCTCTCCCAGTTCAGCTGCTCTGGTTTCTCGGATGATAGCACCTCTGTGCCCAGGTGCACCCGCACACATAAAGACCAGAAGTAAGCATCAGGTGTCTTCCTCAATTGCTGTACACCGTTTTTTGAGGCAGGGTCTCCCACTTGAACATGGAGTTCAACGATTTGGCTAGACTGGTTGGCCAGTAGGCTCTAGGGATCTGCCTGTGTCTATGTCCCCAGCTCTAAGGTTACAAGTGCTCATCACCACACTAGTTTCCCTACATGGTTTTAGTAGATCAAAACTCAGGTCCTTATGCATAGATGACAAACACTTCAGTGATTGAGCCAAGTCCCTACCCTAGGCACTTTGCAGGCAGGATCTCAACAAATTGGGACAACAAACTAATGAGATGAGAATTATTTTCATTTTGCAGGTGAGGAAACAGCTTGGAGAGGTTCTGTGTACTTAGAGTTGTAATAGCAGGGAACAGTGGTGCCAAGAGCCACTGCCAAGTGGTCTGTCCTCACCGCCTGGAAAAGCAGCCCTCAGCTCTGCTGCTCCACTTCTCTGCAACTCTTGCTACTGTATCACTATCAGGACCCTGCACATGCAAGGCTGATGGCCGGATGGGTGAGCTGGGTGTGTCCAGGGAAGCCCACATCAAGTTGGTAGGCCCTTCACCTGCATTAGGCTTCCCAAGGCCATTCTGACTGCAGCTCCAGTATAATTCTTAATCACTAAGTAACAGCGGTCCCTGTGCAGAAGGAGGAAGGTGGCATTCCCAGCATCCAGATGGCCCCTAGCAGGCGTGGGCTTCATTTGGTCTTTATGTAAGAGTAACCCCGATTTCCAGCTTGCCTGCAAGACATTTGGACATTTGTTTTGTATTTATGATACGGGGAGAGGGGTGATTAAGGGCTCTCAATGGACAGGAGGAAGCATGAAAGAAGCCAAGAGTGTCTCTGGGCCCTGTGGGTTCCATGGGAGAAGAGCAGGCTCTGGATTGCTGCCAAGATAAAGAGGGGTGGACTCGAAGGGCTTTAGGGGCTGATGCAGGATTCCATGACAGTGGGGAGGTGGGGGAAGTTCCTTCTGTGATGAGCTGTGGGGCCTGGTGTGAGTGTATGGGCACAGGCCCAAACTCCATGGGACTGTACCCCAAGCATTCCTGTAGACAGGGAGACCAAGGCCTAGGGAACTGTGGAGACTTGGCAGTGTCAGGTGTTCACATGCGTAGACCTGGCCTGGAATGGTGTGGACTGCATCCTAACTGGGTGTGTGGGGGTACTCACATCTGATCCAGCTCCTGAAGCATTCTTGATGAGCCAGCTGTTGTAGGGATGTATGGACTCTGAAATCTAACCTCTATTCCATAGCTGCAGCTTCTAAAGTCAGTGTCTTACAAGTCCAACATTTGATTGTTCTAGAACTTTCCCCAGGTTCCTAGAACCTGGATTGGAAGAGGCCTCAACTAGATCTCAGGCTCATGACTAAGGCTAATGGATAATGAGTTCAAGGCTTGCCTGATATACATAGCAAGGGCCAGGTAGGCTCAGAAATCTTAGAGAGATTATAGAAAGAAAGAAGGAGAGAGAGAGAGAGAGAGAGAGAGAGAGAGAGAGAGAGAGAGAGAGAGAGAGAGAGAGATCAGGTTCTAGTCTTACCCCCTATCCTGTTGAGGCCATGGGCCACTAGGGCTGTGGCTTGCTACTCCTTGCCACAAATCCACTCACTGTCTCATTCATCTACTTCTTACTAACTGTTCAATGTCTCCTCATTTTCTCACCAAGTCCATTCACCCAGTTGCTTCCCCACCAGACTTTCCTGGAGGCAGGTGCTATGATTCCAGAAAACTGTATGGGACTGGGAAGGAGCTAGGAGGAGGCCCTGTGAGGCTGCACAGGCTCACACATGCAGGCCTAACGAACTCAGCTCACCCCAATGGGCAACATATTTATGTGCTTATCTCATCACTATCGCAGGGATTATCACTTCCAGGGGCAGGGTGGAGGCCACCAGCTTGCAAGGGACCCCTCTCCACAGTTGTTCCTGTGACAAATAGGGTGTCTCCTCTTGCCCCCACCCATGTTCCTTCTACACAGGGCTGCACTCTTGATGTGCTACAGAAGGTGGTGAGAATCCGAGAAAGAATTTCTCCAGGCTTTTGTAGCCTTGGGCAGGCCTCAGGTCTCTGCTCAGAACACATGCTAATAATATTCTAGAAGATTAGCAGAAACCCATGGGTTTTGTGCAGTTTCTCTAAAGTCCATCCAGGATGTTGAATGAGTATGGCCAAAGGGGGATTACAGGGATTATTGGGGCGCTGGAAGCAGGGATGAGCCAAGGGGCTGAAGATACCCCAGGACTCTGGTAAAGCAGAGTTGACACAAAATAGCAGCAACTTGGTTGTTTGTGGTTGATGCTAGGTGAGCACTTCAGAGAAACAATTATGCCTTATAGGACCCAACGCAGAGACACTCAGCTCCATCACACAGTTGGGCGAACTGTGTTAGTTGGTCTTACTATAATGAAATGCCCCAGGCCATGAAATAGGAAAGGGAAAGGGAACGGGTTATTTAGCTCAGAGTTTTGGAGGTTATAGTCCAAGACTTGTGGGTTTGTGTCTTGAATTCTCAATCAAAGGAAGGGTGTAGTGGCCCAGTGAGCAAAGCACATACATCACGAAGCAGAGAACCAGTTTCAGCCATGAAGACAGTTCCCTTCAGGGTCACACTGACAATCATCTAAGGACATTCTTTAATGTCCCACCTTCCACAGCTCTACCATGTTCTGGTAGAGCCATCCTGGAAACCAAGCCTTTGACTCTTGAGCCTCTGGGGAATTTCAACATCCTAGCCATAGCACAAGCTATCCTTTTGACTTGGGCAACTTCAAACACGAATATTTTCTGAGTTTCCTCTGTTCTGTGGCAGACAAGGTGAGCAATGTTCCACATCATCATGGTTAGACGCACATGTAACTGTGTTCAGCTGCTGGCTGGGAGATTCTGGAAGGTTCTAGAAGGTCTTCTCCCTTGAGGTTTTTTCTCAAAATATGTTTTTTGTTTTTTGTGTTTTTTTTTTTTTTTTTCAGGTAGGACAGGTTCTGCTCGACTTCACCATGGTGACTGGATTTAGGGACTCCACGTCTCTCAGCCGCAACCTTGTTTTTCCCCATGTCCTCTGCCAAGTCCAGGAGCCTCCGGGTCTCAGGGCAGAGGAAGTCAGCTCCAGCTCTCTATCAGAGGACCCGCAGGTGTCCATGTTTGCAGATGAATTTCCACAGGAAGTGGCAGGATTTGGGAACCGAGATGGGGACTGAGATGTGAATCAATTCAAAGCCAAGTGGCTCAGCCTCAGGGTCTTATGCTTACTGCTGCCAGTCCTGCTCTTATGTGGGGCCTTGCAGGGCTTCACTGCCTCCACGTGGCTTTCCCAGCGCTGCCTTCCTTTTCTTCATGCAACCCTAGCAGCAGGACATTACTTAAAGGAAAGAAACCACACCAAGACTGTAGTCATTACCCCCAGGAACACTGGGTTCTATTTTTGGTGGATGTGACGTCTCTGGCCTTGATCCCCACTCTGCAGCCAGCACTTGGGACAGAGAACCTCTCTGTGCTATACACCCAGGAAACCTGGTGCCAGTGAGAAAGGAACAGCCTATGGAAGGGCAGCAAGGATCTGCCTATGTTGGGCTTGGGTTCATTCTCAGTGTCAGAGAAGGACTTCTTGTATTGAGCATCTACCGTTTACTGAGTTCTGGGCACATCTGCCCCTTGCTTTCCTTGAAGCCTCATCTTCTATTTTCTGCTTCCCAGTCAACATGGAGGACTATTGCTTTTTCAAACAGGCCACCTTTTCTCTTCCAGCCTTTGTATGTTCTGTTCCCCGTCTCTAGTCTTGTGAACTGCTTCTCTGGCCTATCTTCCTTGCTAGATTGTGGGCTCCCAGAGCTACATCTCTTTAGCCACTGCTTGGTGCTGCTAGACAAGCAGTCTTTGCTTGTTGGCTGACTGCTGGAGTGAGCGAGTAATTCCCAGCCCAGCCCATTTGACGGATGAAATCACTAAGGCTCATAGAGAACTAGCTTACCCAGGTCAGGCAAGGCAGGATGAGGCGCAGAGGCTGGACTTGAACCCAGGTATGTTGGCTCATCACGTTTATACCTTTCCTGCTACAGCTGACTCTCAAAGATAAAAGAAAGGGCTGGAAATGGTAATGGGGAGCACAAGGCTACCTTTTGTCCCACTGCTTACAGGTAATGACACTACAGGACGGCTGAGCCTGGGGCTGGCCACCAAGGTACCCAGTAAGTGAGACACTGCTGTCTCTCCGTAACTGAGAACTTGTGGTTGCCTAGTCTGTAGACGAGAGGGGCAGGCTGACAGCCCATATGGCTAGCAGAGTTTTTAGGGCTGGGCTATTGTTAGGTCATAAGCATTGTCTGATTATGGGGGTTTGGGAAAGATTCCATGTCAGAAACAGGCTAGGTGGCACCAAGACCCACATGGACAACTGCACCGGCAGGATGCTGGTTCAGCTTGTGTCTCCTCAAAGCTGTGAGCCTCAAAGTGGGACTGCCTTTGTTCAAGATGAGGCCTTTTTCTGCCTTGTGCAGAAGTTACAGAGAGGTTGGAAAACGTCTACATTGTGTGTAGTGGGATTCATTCATGAAGACCAAGATAGGGCTCAGATGCATGTGGTCCAATATGCCTGCTGGACAGAGGAGGGGCTGCTGGCTGTCTACTTATTCATCTATTCCGGCATGCTTACAAATAACATATACCCTCTGCTCTCGAGATGAGGTGTGTGTCAGATCATCATCTGTGTGGACAGTGACTCCAGAAACCAGGCATTCTGACAGCAAGCTTAGGAGAACAATGCACACTGTCCCCATGTGTTTCAGGGACAAGTGACAGGGGTTCTGATGGTAAAGGTGTGCCCCAAAATAAGGGAAGTCATAAACAGAGCTCCTCAGCACAGAGGGGAGGAAATGCTGTTTCCTATCAGGAGTTCTCCATGCAAAGGCCAGGGGCAGAGAGCCCACAAGTCTCCGGAACTACAGATCAGCAGCACAGGCAACGAGCAACATACAGGGTAGGAAGTGACGACCAGGGAGGTTAAGTAGCTGACTCAAGGGGTACACAGCAATGCTGTCTTGCTGGAATCCTGATGAGTTGGAATTTGTAGGGACCATGAGACTCATGCAGTCAGTTGGACTAGGGGGAAGGTCCATGGCTTTCTTGCTGCTTCCTGGTACAGGGCATGCCTCTGCCATTTGTACCCCACCCTGGGAATGTGCGAAGGACCTACAAGGCTGCACAGCCAGTCCACCAGCCACTGCTCTCTGTCCGCCAGCCACTGCTCTCTGTCTGCCAGCCACTGCTCTCTGTCCGCCAGCCACTGCTCTCTGTCCGCCAGCCACTGCTCTCTGTCCACCAGCCACTGCTCTCTGTACTGGCATCTGACCCAGAGCTGTGGTCATCAATTTATCTACCTTTGCTCAAGTTCAAAACTGCTTCATATGCCTAGTTAGGAGGAATGGCTGTCCATATGGCTGTCTAGCAAGAAGACTGTGCAGTCAGAGGGAAGGAGCCCTGTGCTGGGAGTCAGCCCTGCTCTCGGAGGTTAGCTCTCAGCAGGTGGTGAACTGGGGCAAACTACAAACGAGGTCTTTGCACAACAAGAAGGCTGAGCTGAGTGGCCTCCAAGGCACTGTAGTTCTGCCTGACCAGAGGTTCTTGGTCTGAGACATATATCCAAGACCCCAGGGGGGCAGGTACCTCACAGTAGGCAGCTGTATGGGGCTGGATTCTTCGTCTCCAGCAATGCCCAAGTGGTCCAGGTTTCTGCATCTTAAGAAAGGCTGCTCCAGCAAACCTGGCTGTGCTGGCTATGGGCTGGGATCATTGGGGG
>NC_034608.1:89601032-89631738 GCF_900095145.1 Mus pahari
GTGATGGTGGGGGCGTGATGGTGGGGGCGTGATGGTGGGGACGTGATGGTGGGGACGTGATGGTGGGGACCCATGCACACAAAGCTTGCAATAGTGACTCCCTGCTTCGTCTTAGGAGCACGGGAGTGATGTGACTTGTCTTGTGGGCCAGGTGGAGAGACTTAGATTTAATATCTCAGGTACTGGGGAGCTCTTGAAAATCCTTGAGCAAGGGTGGAGTTTTAAGAAAAGGTTTTAGCATGGTCCACAGAATGAATTAAGCAGGACTCATGGGGGCTCACAGAGACTGGAGTGACAAGTCGGCAGTAGGTCCTCTGCATACATGCTGCGGTTGTTTAGCTTGTGACCCCAACAATAGGAGCGGGGTGTCTGTGACTCTTTTGTCTGCTCTTGTGACTTTCCCTCCTACTGGGTAGTCTTGCCCAACCTGGATATGACAGTTTGCGCCTAGTTTTATTGCATCTTGTTATGTCATGCTTGGTTATATCACTGGGAAGTCTGCTCTTTTCTCAAGGGAAATGGAGGAACAGTAGATTTGGTGGGAAAGGAGTGATTGGGGGGTGGGTGGGGCAGAGAGGTTTGGTGGGAGGGGAGACTATATTTGGAATGTATTGTATGAGAGAAGAATAAATAAAATTTAAAATATATATGTGTTAAAAAGAAGTTTTAGGTTTAGGGACAAGACGGAGCCTCAGGGAGTGCAAAGCAGGAGGAGGCCTCAACAAATGACATTTGGAGAGACCCGAGTGTAGGGAAGGGGACGAACTTGGGTACATGTGGGTGGGCTCCATGGCTGCATGAAGTGTTCCTGGATGTGGAAGATTTCTGTGCACCTGCCTGGTACCTGAGCTATTTTTTTTTTAAACCAGGCTGAAGCAGGGCCAGCCAACAACATGTGCATTGCCAACCCAATGTGGATCTGGTCACTGGGGTGTGACCCACTCATCGAGGAGGATTTGGCTGAAAGCCCAAGGATTGGGTTCCTGTGCCAGCTCAGAGCTGGCCACCTGCCACACTCCCAAGAGGAGGGTGGAAAGTTGGCTTGGTGGCCTGAGTCCTCCCAGCTGCAGCCTTTCAGCTGAAGCGAGCCACTCCGGCTGCCTCCTGCTGCCAAGCTCACAGGCTCTGTGCGTCAGGCCCAGTGCAAACTCTCCGGGCTAAAGCTAGTTCCTAGAAGTCAAGTCTGGTTTGGGAAAGGGCACAAGGCTAGGATTTTGCCATTTGTTTGCTACTGGTGACCTTGGGCAAGTCTCTTCGCTACATTGAAGTCTACACTTGGGCCTTAAACACAGCCCCAAGGGGCCTACTATCCACCTCTTCCTGGCCCCTCCCCCATCCTGTTGCATCTTCTCTCATATAGTATCAAGATGGTTTAAAGTTTGATGAACAACCCATTTCCTGTGTTTTAAGCCCAAGGCCATGTTAACGATTTTGTTTCTCTATGGACTTGGCAGTATTGATGCTCATTCAAAAATAACCCAAGCATGATCCAGAGACTTCCACAACTGGTCCAGGGAGGAACATTTGGGTGGTGAGAGACAGAACTGGAGCACAGAGCTCTCACCCAGGCTTCCCTGCCTATGACACACACAGCTCGCAGAGAAGGCTGAACCACAAAGGAGACATCCCCATGCCCTGGCCCAGGAATTGAAGGGTACACAGCACCTATTCCTTCCTGGTCCACATAAAGAAATCAGTAGAAAAGTTTCTCCTTTGGGTGAAAGAACTTCCACCCCCTCCAGGCTTCGCCCGCCCATCTCCCTGGATAAAGGCAGGCTCCAGCTGCAGTTCAGAGGCCTTGCTTTGTTTTCGGGCTTGTTTTATACTAACCTTCTATTTATGGCCTGGGACACAGGCTTCCCATGTAAGGCAATGACATTAATGAGACTGAAAAATGTGTTGGGGGTAGCGGGTCTTGGATTAAAGAAAACATTAAGAAAAATGTGGCCCGTGGAAGCAAGAACGCTTGGTTCAAAGCGCTCCCTAGGATAGCACGCTCTGGCTCTGTCTGGGACGGGAAGAGCTAGGGTCCCACCAGAGGCCAGGGGAGGTCTCTCCACAGAGTTCACTCTGAGCTGCATCCATTGCCCAAGGTGATTCAGGGCCCCTCGTGGCTGCACGTGCGCCGCCCATGTGCTCCGCAGGCCAAGCGTTCGCAATGGAAGCGGCGGCCTGGCCCGGGCTCCCGGCGAACGTAGGTGGGCATCGGAGGTGGTGGGGGTTCGCTCAGGACGAGGTTGGGAGGTCAGAAGCGGGTTCCCACAGCTTGGGCTGGCTTGCGGGCGAGTGCGTGCTCAGTGTCAGCCTCCCAAGCCCGTGCCATACGGTCTTCCGGTCACGGTGCGCGTGGCCGAAGCCTCGGGATATCCCTCCTCCCCCGCGGCCCCAGCCCCACGCGCCTGAGCACGCGTAGCCGCAGATTGCCGCGACTCCTAGACCGGGGTGGGGCGGGGGCGGGACCTGGCCGCGGGACTCGCCGCTGATTGGCTGCTCGTGGCGGGGGCGGGGTGCAGGCGGCAGAGCCCAGGCGCCGGCGCTGGGCAGGTGGGCTCGGGACGCAGCGCGCGCCACGGCCCGAGGTAGGCGTAGGTTGCGCATCTGGAGCCCGAGCTTGGGCCACCGGGAGAGCACGAGGGAGGAACCCACCCTAAGAAACTTCTCCTCGCTTGGGGAGAGGAGGCACAGTGCGGAGCGACGTGGGCTTCAGGCGAAGTTGGAGCTGCTGAGCTTCGGGGCGGCGTTCGAGGACCCCTCCCACTTGCGCGCTGAGCGCAGCTAGCGGCGTCGGGCGAGGAGCAGGCGGCGGTCCTTTCCGCGAGGGTCAGCTGCCCGACTGCGGGCAGCCGGGAAGGCCGCGGCCCGGCGCGCAAACCCCTCTACCCTGCACGCGGCCACCCGCTTTGCGGCCAGAGAAGGAGGTAACGTAAGCTGCCAGGCGGGTTCGTAGGCCGATCGTCACCCCCAAAAGTCCTCCTGAGTCTCCGGGGTTCGCTTTTATATCCCCGGAGTCGTGCCCCCTCCCCTTCAGCGCGGAGCTCCAGGCGGGGGCACCCCGTACTGGACGTCCCCAAACCTCCGAGCACCTGGCTCAACCGGAGTCCCCCCTGTCGGGGCAGGGCAGGGCCGCCGGCGGCGAGCCGGAGCCAGCCCAGCGCCCCAGCCCCGCCGAGCCCTCGGATCCCACCCATGGGTCATCATCCCCTGATCCGCGGGCCTCCTCGCCCTGTCGCGCTCAGCCCAGCTCCGGGCGCCGCGCGCAGGAGGATCCGTACGCAGTGACCCTGGAGCCCCCGCAGACGCCAGGAGACTCGGCGGCCGGAGCGGCAGGCGGCTCCCCGCACCTCCAGGAGCTTTCAGGGAGCCCTCCAAGCCGTGCTCGGGGTCCGTCCCGCTGTTCTCAGGTAAGGGAGACATCCCAATAGAACAGGAAAGCTAGCTAGGTGGAGTGTGGCAGCCTACTCAGCAGAGGAACGCAAGCTCGGTGACGCTGGCATTTGATGACAAAGGAAACTTAAACTGTACCCTCTACGTGCTGAGATGCTTTACCCACGTAGAGCATTAAGTTCACTTGACACCTAGCCTACCTCTGGTGGTCTTTAGCCCCTTGCATAGCATAGGAAAGTGGATTTATTGAGCCCTCGTGTGCTCCGTTCGTCCCTGGCAGCTTTCTTTTAGACCAAGAGCCAGTCCACTTTAAAAGGAGGAAACTGAGACTCAAGAGGAAGAGGCAGTTACCCTCCCTAGATAAAAACCGCAAGCAAGAAAGGTCAGGGGTCCTTTAACCTGTCCTAGAGTCCCTTCAGCTTTGGAGCATTTCCTGCAATGTTTCCTTGCTACAGGGGTTTCCTGAACTCAGGTGGCCAGTATGTGTGGCCTCTGAGCCACACTCTTGCCCACATCGGCCACCAGTCCACGAAGGATGAGGAGGGTATTGGATTGTCCTGGTCCTCCTGGGAGCTAGACTAGGGTCTGGAGCAACAACCGGCTTTGGAGTGTCTGATTCAGGTTCCTCCTAAACCTCAGAGGGACAAGAAAGAGTCCCTGCAAGCCCTCCACTGGGCTGGGAGCTCAGAGAGACTGTCCAAAGAAAAGAGCCTTGTATTGGAAAGGTTTCTGGGTACCTGACGTTTAACAGGTGAGCCGAGTGCACAGACTAGATCACACAGAGTTTCTGTGCTGACGCAGCTGATCACCCGGAAACAGATGCCCCCTGTTCTCTGCCCTCCTGACATCCCCAGGATGGGAAGGGTGGCTTTGCAAAACCCCTGGGACTCCCCAGAGTCTAGGGGAGGAGTCAGGACTACAGTGTGTCTGTCCTAAGAGACTTGGGATGGGCACACAGGTGTGGCAGGTAGTGTGGTGAACCTGGCTCTGGGGTGCATCCAAGGAACTCATCTTACCAATCTGTACCCGTTCGGCTCCCACCAAGCACTGGGGCAGGCACAAGGGTGAATGGTCCACAGTTGCACTGCCTGTGAGCTGGTAGGGTATGCAGAGTCCTGGGCAGGATGCCCACCCCAGCTGCCTGGAGGGAGAGAGGAAACAGGACTATAACATGGATCACAGGGTCATTCCCTGTCCAGTGCCAACTGGGGCTCCACTGAGTCAGAGCTATTAGGAGAAGACTAGTTGAAGCCACTAGAGGGGTGGGAGTGGCTTTTTGAAGAGGTGAGAGGTCAGGTTTTACAGCTGAGGAGCATGCTCGTAATCCCATCCAGGCATCTGGATTGGACTCGGGCAGCAACTCTTTTCTGAGAACCAGAGTCCCCATCTGTCCCTGGAGAGCTTCTCATAAGAATAAGGCAGCCCCAGCATGACATGCCCAGGGATGGTGGGTACTATTTCTGGGGACAGCCCCACTCCTGTCTTGGAGGTACCTCCCAGCCGAAAGCCAGGTCCCTCTTCATACATTCAGTTCCCCACATCTCTAGATCACCAGGGTTGGCTGCTGGGAAGGAGGGCCTGCCCCATGCTGTCTCTCCTGCACTCTGGGGGCCACCTCCCACCATGCACATGCTTTTCTGTCCAGGTCACTGTGGCTGTGTCAGCTGCCCACTGGCAGTTCTTACATGTGGTGGAGTTCTTGTCCTAAGACCCTGGTTTCCCCACGGAATACATATCTGTGAGTCTGTGCTTTGAAGTTGCAGTGTTGTGCATACAGAAGGTGCTCAATAACTGATCCCTGACATGAGAGACATTGCAGATGACTCTGCAGGCTTCAGGCTCACTCAACCCTTTCATTCCCCTGCCCCCAACCCCGCTCTGGCATTTAGGAACTGTCTTTTCCCACTGTGGGGTTAGCCAGCTTGGAAACAGAGTGATATGGGCAGGTAGCAGGGGAGACTCTAACTACAGGGCCTTAGGGCTTCCCTCAGTCTCCTGTGGGGGTGGAGCCACAGACGCTCTGTCACCTGGCTTCCAGGTATCTGGGTGCCTCACACAGCCCCACGTGGCTGAAGCCATGTGAAAAGACTGTCAGCAGAGAAAGCCATAGGCCCTCCTCGTCTTTCTCCACCCTTCTCTGATCCTCCAGCTCTTATTTCTAATGCCATGCCGCACCCACTCCCTTCGTGAGCCCTCTGCTTTCTTCTGGTTTCTCTCTTCCTTCATTCCTGTCTCCCCCTTCCTCCTCTCTCTGATTCCCTGCTGCCCTCTGACTCTGCCTTGTTTCTCTGACTCTCTCCTTTCAGTCATTGTGTATTGGGAGGCCTGGCTAGAGGCTGGGGGCAAGGAGGCATCCCTGGGGACTGCTGGCTCACTCCTTGTCTTCCATCTAATGAGAGGCCATCAGCAGCCCTTCTCCCTGCAGAAGGACTGGGTGGGTGAAACTAAGCCACAGGTCTCTGGTGGTTTCTTCTCAGCACAGCAGCAGCAGCCAGACAGGTAGACTGGCTGAAGGGAGAAGGCCTCATAGCCAGAGCGGGGTTGGGGGCAGGGGAATGAAAGGGTTGAGTGAGCCTGAAGCCTGCAGAGTCATCTGCAATGTCTCTCATGTCAGGGATCAGTTATTGAGCACCTTCTGTATGCACAACACTGCAACTTCAAAGCACAGACTCACAGATATGTATTCCGTGGGGAAACCAGGGTCTTAGGACGAGAACTCCACCACATGTAAGAACTGCCAGTGGGCAGCTGACACAGCCACAGTGACCTGGACAGAAAAGCATGTGCATGGTGGGAGGTGGCCCCTAGAGTGCAGGAGAGACAGCATGGGGCAGGTTCTTCTTCCCCGGACCTTGGCCACTCTGTGCTTCAGTGCCCTCATCATCTGCCTCCTGGGTCATTGAGGGATGGAGCAGATGTATGCCTGGCACTCAGAGCCCCGTGATATATATTAGCTGCAAAATAAATGTCAGCAGTGTTGTTGTTCTATACTTAGCGTGTGCTTGGCACGCTGCTGGGCTTGGCCCAGGAGCGATGGTTCTGGTGCCAGGCCTGGGGTCCACAGTGTGCTGAGCTGACCCATGCCTGTGTCTCTGACATCCATTTTTGGAGGCCATGTTTCAGGCTGGGAGCTGGGAGTGTTTACATTGTGGAAATTGACAAAGGATACCAAGCAGGGCTTTTAGGAAAGGTGCAGGGCGTCAGGCTGGCAGGCACGAGGCAGAGTCGGTGCATACCTAGAGACTTGCAACCAGGAGGATGTCACTCAGCCCAAAAGGCCATCTCAGACCCTGGTCTCACGGTAGTCTGATAATGATAAAAAAAAAAAAAAAAAAAAAAAAAAATGGCTGGAGTATCCAGATGAGGCTGTGGTCCCAGTGAGAACAGCATCTTTGTGCAACAGAGCTTAAACCCATATGATTCATGAAGACACTCTTTGTGGTGGGCTGAAGCCCCTACTTGCCTACTAAAGGTGTGGTTTGTGCAGTGTCCAGCCTACACAACTTGTAGTGACTGACAAGGAACACCCATGTTTCTGCAGGCCTGTATCCATGTGCAGTCCTGGGGTTAGCAAGCTGCCTTTTGTATTGTTAGAGAGGTGGCATCTGGCATGAGCTCCACAGCTAGAGAAGTGTGCTAGGGAAAAGTTGATGGACGGACAGGTGTGGGGAGCTCATAGCTCACAGTCACCTGGGACTGAGGGATCCCAGGGTGCTGAAACAACAGAGGAAGGGGACTGGGGACAGTCCTTTGATTGCCCTGTTGGAACAGAAGCCTGCATAGTTCATGAGAAACTCCCATACGAGTTTTGAGTTTCCCTCCAGACCCCAGAACCCAGACTTTAGAGTCTGATGCTGGAGACCCCTTCTCCTCTCAAGCTCAGGTTGCTCAGAGGCAAAAGGTACTGAAGCTAGTGGTGGGCCATATGTGAGGAGTCTACCATGATGCAAGCCTTGGGTCCAGGGTGTATCCTGGGAATTCACTAGGGGGGTGGTGGGGAGGTGGCCTGGACTGCCTTTCTCTTCTTCCTATTAATTTTCTGCAGAGCCCACTGGGCCATGCACCAGAAGCTGAGGAATAAGGAGCACTGCTCTAAGAGAAGGCTGCCCCCTAGTGGTAGTAGACACTAGTGGTAATTTAGGAATTTCAGCTGTGTGGTGCCCGGTGCCACAGCTGAATGGAGTGGGAAGTGAGGCTCACAGTGAACAGCAAGGGTGTGATCCTGTGGTTGGTCCTGTGCTCAAGAGCGTGAGGATGGATAAGTGAGCAAGCTGAGAAAAAGGATAAAGAGATTAGAGATCACAAATGGACGAATGAATGAATGAATGAATGAATAAATGAACAAGGGAGCCATTCCAACTTTGAAGTCCTTCGGGGATCCTAGCCAATGACTTCTATTTTACAATAGAAAGCAGAAACCTAGACAGGGCCCACAGAGAAGAGGCCCCAGGCCGGAGGCTCTGATTCCTGCCTCTTGCTTCTCACAGCCCAGAGCCATGATGAAGACCTTGTCCAGTGGCAACTGCACACTCAGTGTGCCTGCTAAGAACTCCTACCGCATGGTGGTTCTGGGTGCCTCCCGAGTGGGCAAGAGCTCCATTGTCTCCCGCTTCCTCAATGGCCGCTTTGAGGACCAGTACACGCCCACTATCGAGGACTTTCATCGCAAGGTGTACAACATCCACGGGGACATGTACCAGCTGGACATCCTGGACACCTCTGGCAACCACCCATTCCCTGCCATGCGCCGGCTCTCCATCCTCACAGGTGAGGCAACTGAGGGGATGGGACAGCTGGCCTGCACCCATGTTCCTCGCTGAGCTAGGAGGCCATGTCTGGGAAGCTGAGGCAGAGTGAAGTGTCCTCATCCAGGTGGAAGCTCATGATTGCTCTTGAGAGACCTTCCCTGGGGACTGTCTGCCCTGTTAGGAGCAGCATTCAGAGAGGGACAGGTTGTGGGCCACCAGGGACCTTCTGGTCATACGGCACTGGTTGTCATGGTCATTCCTTGAAGCCAATCTTCAGCTGATTACTGTCTCTAGTGTGACCACTGTTGGGTATAGCCATGCCCTCAGCTGTGTCCCTGGATAGGAGAACGGAGCATAAGACTTGGGAGATAACTCAGCCAGGAAATTGTTTGCTGTTCATGAGCAGGGACCAGCATTTGATCCCCAGTACACACGCCAAGAGCTGGTATCTTGGTGAGCACCTTTTTATCCCAGCACTGGGAAGGCAGAGACAGGAGGACCCCTGGGGGCTCACTGGACTGATCAGCAATTGGTAGATCTGTGAAAGACTCAAAAAACAAGGTTGATGGTGCCACAGGAACAACAGGCAGTGTTGGCCAACACATACACATGCACACACCCATGCACGTAGACACTCACATGAGCACATCCACAAATAAGCACACACACACACACACACACACACACACACACACACGGACACATGGACATAGACACTCACATGCACACATAAACAAGTACATACACACACATACACCCATGCACACATCCATGCACATAGACACTCACATGAACACACACACAAATACACACGCACACACACACACATGGACACAGACACTTACATGCACACATACACAAGTATACACACACACACACACACATACACACACAAATGACAATTTAAAAACACTTCCACATTGAGACACTCCTACCAAGAACCCCACAAACTGCCCCCTTTCTTTCATTCACCCTTTCTGTCCCAGAATGCTTGTGGGGCCCCCCAATTCTGAGAAGAAACATTCTGCTTAAGGAACTCGAGGTGGGCCTGGGTTCAAATCCTGACCCTGTCTCTGTAGCATAGTGATGTCATTGTCAGTGACTTTGTGACCATGCTCCCCAAGTGGCTGTGCGAACATGACGGTATAAGGCAGCTGCCCACAAAAGGTAAATGGCACGTGGAAGTACTCTTCCTGTTTGAGGACTGGATGCCCCCTGATGGAAATATGCATACTTCAGTGTTAACTTTCAATTATAAAAGTGATACAAAGGCAAACTTTGATTAAACAATGCTTATTAGGCACAGGTCCCTGCTGTGGGCCTCTGACGTCATGGTGACCACCAGTCCCTAGGCAGCACTAGTGCACTGACACTCGCTTTGTACCCTCTGTTTCCTGTGGACTGAATCCTGAGCATCTCTGTCTGTTGCTTTATTTGCTCACCATCCCAGGCCAGAGTTCATTTTCCAGCCTGGTTCTGGGCACAAGAGATGCACAGGGCTGCTCAGTCTTGCCAGCTTTTTGTGCAGCTGCCAGCCGGCCAGCCAGGCTCTGATGCCTGGCATTTGCAGTCTCAGATTTGAACACTTGGAGACTGCACGTCCGCAGGGGCTGGTCTAATGGGATGAATGAAGCTTGGCAGCAGGATCCAGAGCAGTTGGCAGACAGTCGAGGACTTGTGTCAATCACTCATCATCCCAGCCCTTCACTGACTTCATTGAAGACCAGTGTGTGCAGGCCCCAGGGGACAGGTGGCTGGGCTAGAATGGGACAGTGTGCTTTGGGGCCTACTTCCTAGTTCATGCTGGGTGTGTGCCAATGTAGGGAACCAAAATGTGCTTGTGGACTTCTCTGGACTTCTAAATTGTGAAGTTTGGCTGGGCCCAATGGCTGGCCCTCTATCTGCAAATTAGGAACCTCAGACTACACTCAGGGCTGTGAAGTTGAGGGCAAAGGTGGGAAGGGTCTTGGAGGATGAGACTGTTTCTCTGTGGTGATTGGCTTGGGACTGTGACTGGAGGCTGCTTCACATACCTGCAGCCCTTCCAGGGTACACCCTAATCACTGTATCAGACTCAAAGCCCCATTAGTGTGTTATAGTGGATCTAGTGTGGGCTGCAGTTTCTTACTTATCCTATGGTTTGTCCTAGAACAGAGAACAGATCCTGCAGGTGCGGCACAGGCTGGGTTAGGACCACATCAGATTGCAGCCATGGCCTAGGCACATTTGAGTCATGTGGCTTTGGGCAGCTTACTTGCCCTTTCAGAGCCTTTAGTTGGTTCACCCTTAACAGAAGAGTAATAAAGTCTTCCCCATGGGGGTATTATGAGGTGCCCAGAAAACAACATGTGTGCCCACTCCTCTGCTCCCACCAGGTGCCTGTTCTTATGAGCCTGAGTGCATGCTGCACCGCATGCATTAGCTCTAATCACCCTCCTGCAAGGCAGCCTAATTGACATGATGTGGGAGGGGAAATTGAGGAGCTCGAGATACCACAGACTTTAAGGTCACACAGTTACTAAGTTGAGGTAAAATGCAAACCAAAGCTCCCTCTTACCAGCATTGTCTGCCACACAGGGACATGCTGAATTCCTACTGTGGACAAGGTATTGGTGAAGGCTCTGAGGAGGTGGCTGAGTGAGGCCAGCTACACAGTCCTGTAAGAACAGGACAGGGACTGACCACATCTGAGTCCACCTGGGTGTGCCTCACTACTCGAAAACCCTGCTCAACCTTGGCTTCCTTTTGTGGGAAGTGGGGACAGATAGCAGACACCTGGAAGAGCTTCCAGGTCAGGGTTTGCAGGCTTCCTAGGTGGCAGCTGATGGGCCCTGTGCTGAGTGGGACACCAGGCCATCCTGGCCCTTGTTCACTTGCCTCATCCCCTTCACAGGAGATGTCTTCATCCTGGTGTTCAGCCTGGACAGCCGGGAGTCCTTTGATGAGGTCAAGCGCCTCCAGAAGCAGATCCTGGAGGTCAAGTCCTGCCTGAAGAATAAAACCAAGGAGGCAGCAGAGCTGCCCATGGTGATCTGTGGGAACAAAAATGACCACAGTGAGCTGTGCCGCCAGGTCCCTGCCATGGAGGCTGAGCTGCTGGTGTCTGGTGATGAAAACTGCGCCTACTTCGAGGTGTCAGCCAAGAAGAACACTAATGTGAACGAGATGTTCTATGTGCTGTTCAGCATGGCCAAGCTGCCCCACGAGATGAGCCCTGCACTGCACCATAAGATCTCGGTGCAGTATGGCGATGCCTTCCACCCCCGGCCCTTCTGCATGCGCCGCACTAAGGTCGCAGGTGCCTACGGCATGGTCTCACCTTTTGCCCGACGCCCCAGTGTCAACAGTGACCTCAAGTACATCAAGGCCAAGGTCCTACGGGAGGGCCAGGCCCGAGAGAGGGACAAGTGTAGCATCCAATGAGAGGCAGGGACATCGGGGAGGGGGCTTGGGCAGTGCCTTAAGGGAGGTGGCTGAGGATTCCCACTGCACACATACCAATACCACAGAGGGCCCTAGGTGTGTTCCCTGTGCCCATTCTCTTGATTCCTGGCCACCACCTGTGAGCTATGAGTTTGGTTCATTTGTGTGAGGACAGAGACATGTCTAGGGACATGTCAGCACGCATGCCGAGACAAGCTTTCAGTGTCTTCAGAGTGGGAGGGATGCAGAAAGGCCAGGAGTCCTGCATCAAAGCAAGACGGTCAGTACAAGTCCCAGGATGAGGACAGCTTAGCCAGATGCCCCAGCCAGATTCCCTGGTGGCCTCTGCTCCCTCTGTTCAGACCAGCTTGGTCTCTATGCCCCTGGAGAAACCACCCTCCTTGGTCTTCAGTTGTTGCTGTCTGGCCCAGCTGTGTACACCCCCCCCCCCAATTTAGCCCCTGGGGCCACCATGACCTTGAGCGGAGAGGGAGACAGAGTCAGAGACACAGAGAGAGGGGGGAGGGGGAAGGAGAGAGAGACAGACACGCCTGTGTCCCCCAGATCACTGCCTCTTGGCTCCACTCCCAGGCTCCTCCATATGATATTTCTCTTTGTTTGGAAGTGTGTTTCCTGTTGCAGTAGACATGAAGTCCTTGTACTGTAAGAGGCCAATGCCTTGTCTTTGACTGGGCTTCCCAGTTCAGATCCATTGCTTTAGCTGCGGTCTCCCTCCCTGCTCCAAGGCAGGCTGTGCAGCTAGGTGCTGCCCAGTGTCCGTCAGCCTACAAAGAGCCCCCAGTGCCAGTCAGCAGTAATCTGCCCTCTGGAGAGGACGACTGGGCTTCCAGAAAGGGACTCTAAACCCCTCCGCACTCCTGACCAGTTCAGGACAGAACTCTGACCAGCTGCAGCTTTCTTCTGCTTTAGTTCCTTAAGCATTTGCCGAGCACCTACTGGATACTGGGTTCCTTGTGTGCTAGGCAACAGAGAGCAAGGGGTCCTTTATGTCCTTAGCTCCGGCCTCTGCCCGCCCATGGTGCCCCTTCTGCACACACAGCTGTTGGAGGAAGTGGAGCAGTTGAGAGCCAGAGCCGAGTCCAGGAAAGGTTGGAAGGACCTACTGCGGGACTTTCCCTAGTGTTTAGGCTATGCTACATACACAGGAGTGGGGGTGAAGGATGACTATGACCCTGAGAACCAAAGGTCCTGTTCACCAACTCTTAATACATCTGTGCTTTAGTCTTAGTACTGCGGCTGGCCCAGTTGAGATGACTGGGTAAAGACAACTGCTACCAAGCTTTCAGCCTGAGTTTGGTCCCGGGGTCCCATGTAGTGGAAGGAGAGAAGTCATCCATTGACCTCCACACATGCATCATGGTACCCCTATCCATACACACACAAATTAGTGAAGCTGAAGGTTATCAGAAACCACAGGAATCTAATAGTGCATTCTCTCAAGGCCCACCATGTCATACCCTGTGTCCGTGGAGCTCCCAGTGGCAGGGATTTGGATCATGTTACATATGCCTGTCTCAGAGCAATCACGGAGGTTACCTGTGGATACTGTGCACATTGTCATCCTAAACGCACACCAGATCCAGCTCTGCACGCCAGGCCCAGCCCAGGCACTACACACACAACACCCGCTGCTCAGCACAACTGCTTCAGCACCTGCTTCTGTCCTGCCGAGACTCAGGCCCCAGTCCTGAGAGTTTACCAGGTACTTGTCCAGGCAAGTATATGGCCTGGTCCATCTGGTCCAGCTCCACGGCCTGGACCTCTGTGTACACTCAATTAAAGTTGGTTTGTTAGCGGTGCCTGTGATGCTTGCTTCCTGTATTTCCATGGGAGGGGCCTCTGGGTCAAGGCCTCCTTGCATACAACAGTGTTTTTGAGTTCAAAATTTGGAGGATGAAACCCAAATGAAATTGGGTCTGGCCTGCCAGAGTGTGTGCTCCAAGTGGTTATTAGCAGCCATGTCTGCAATGATCATTGATTATCAAGACTGGCCAAGGAGCCAGGCATTGTGGCATGTGTCTGTTGTCCAGTTGTGGCAGGAGAATTGCTACAGTGACCAGCCTGGCAATGCAAGTCTGCTTTCTTTACATAATGGAAAAGATGGGATTGCCTCACATCTCGGAGGGGCCGGAGATATTGCTCACACTTTTCAAGACACAGGGCAGACCATAGGGATGGTGGGTAGTGCCACCTAGAAGGCCAACTTGGGGCAAGACCAGCATCTGTGGATGTGTGACAACAGGCAGCTTTCTGAATGGCAAGAACAGTCAATCTTTCGAAGCCGAGAAGGGATGGACAGCACCGGGAGGCAGGGATGCTAGATGCACCATGAATGACCACACAAGTGATGCTTAATGTGCCTGGGTGCCTCTCTTTGGGCAAAGGGAAAGGCAGGAGGCTGCTGCTAACCCACCTCAAGCACCCTTCTGTCCATTTCCATGATACACCTTTGCAGCCCATGTTTTCTCAGCTGGCACAGAACTCAACTGCTTGTCCACGAGGCATAGCTGACATGTGAATGGGGTTCTGGGACCATGGCGTGTCTGGGAGAAAGGTTTTCAGCCTGTCAGGTGGCTTTGAGCACAGCAGGTTACAGGGCCTGCAGATAGAGATCAGAGAATAAGACAAAGGACCCACAGGGCCAGGAGCCCAGCGAGGGGGCCACAATCCCTATAGGGTCACTTGCGAGCAAATTAGGCTAGACCGTGTTGGGATGTGGAGAGAGCACCTTGCCTACATGACTGTTCTCTAGCACTTGGTCACACATGGCATGGGTCTGAGTGTGGCATAAGCCTCTTGGGCACTTTCTCCATCATGTCTTTTGTAGAATGAAATGTGGAAGTGACCCCTCCCTGTTGTTACAATCACTGTCTTGGCTACATGGGAAAGTGTTCTCCCTAGTGTGTCCCCTTAGAGCTTAGTCCACTGCCACCATCGTATAGCTTCCATGTGGGACTTTGAGTAAATCACATCCCAGCAAACACCATCCACACACAGGTGGTACCATGCCACACACAGGCGTCTGGACCAGGTGAGCACAAATCAGTGTAGCCCAGAACCTGCTAACTCCATGCCCCCTCTCCCTTCCCCTCTCCCTTGCTCCATGCTCCCTCCTCCTCTTCTCTCTCTCCTCCCTGCTCCCACAGTTCTGGCACTAGAATGAGGTTAACGGGGGCGAGGGAGTGGGGGAGTGTGGGGAAGACTTGCCCTGCAGACATCTCTATCTAGGACAGGGTAGAATGAGCTGTTAGGCTGCCCTTCCTGGGGAGACTGAGGCTGGCCTGAGAACCTCATGCCTATCTCCTGGCCTCTAACATGAGCTCTGAGAGTCAGGTTTCAGAGAGGCCCATACTCTGAACATCCAGTTCTTGTCTGTTCTCCCTCCTTGAACCTGTCACTCAGGAGAAAATCTTCAGCCTGCGTCATGGCCTGGTGGAGCCTGCCAGCAGCTTAACAACAAAGGCTACTGGGAGTTGGGAGGGAAGGGATCTGACTTTTGCTGAAGGCCTGCTATTCACTAAGCATATGCTGGCCTCTGGCCTGTGTTCTCTCATTGGATCTTCTTGGCAAAGCATCATAGGACTGAGTTTCTTTCTGATAGTTGAACAGATGCAGAGAGGTAGTGTTGCTTGCTTGATGTTGCACAGCAAGTAACCAGGAAAACTGGATGCATATTACCTGGTTTCAAAGCATTTTATTCTCCAGGCTTTTGTAACTGGGTAGCTGAGGGTCTGCTCTCTGGAGGGAGATTGGCAGGTGTCAGCAGAGAGAGGTGATCCACCCCACCTGGCCAGGCAGAGCCCAGGCTTCTTTCATTTCTAGGTCGCTCCATGTCCAGAACCTTGTCACACTGAGCTTCCGCTGGAGGGTCTGGGAAGAGAGCAGAAGTGTCACATTCCTGCACACCACAAGTGTCCACTGTATCCATTGAATGGCTCTGGCTGGAAAGGTCTTTGCTAAAAGCCCCAAACCTCTGGTGACATTCATTGTGGATGAGGAAAGAGCCATAGGTGGCCTGCCATTGCCCAGTGTTACAGACCCAGACCCAGGACACTGTATACTGTACATATTCTGAGTCCCAACAAGACCTACTCAGCTCCACAATCAGAGAGTAGACCCTGGTCCCTATGGCTTCTGGGTACATATGTGGGAATGTCAGCCCATGTGTGTAGGGTCAGAGGACAAAACACCTTTTGTTTTTGTTTTTGTTTTTTAAACAACTGTTTTTAAGGCAAAGTAATTAGTGTTGCAGGATATTTGATAACATTGGGCACCCCAAGATCGTGAACTGGAAAAACCTTATTGTGGTGTGGCTCAGCCTTAGCAAACACCTTTAATCACACACACTTTCTGTAACCAGGATTAAATAAAGTCAACAATAGGTTAAGAGGAGAATCACAGAAACAGTATGCCTACAGTGTGGACTCTGGTCCCTAGGTTCTCTCAGCATCACAAAGCACCTGCTGCAGAATCCTGGCTCCTCTCTGAACTGCTTACCCCACCCACTACCCTAAACCTCTCCAGCCCCTGAGCTTCATTTCCCTTCTCCCAGCTTCTCTTTCCTATGTAACTCAGTCATTTTGCCTGTGTGTTTTCTTGGCTCTGCCCTTGGATTCCCCGACATCTCTTTACCCTTGTGGCCTCTCCCTCTCTTCTCTTCCTCTTTTTCTCTTCTCATGGCCCAATTTATTCTGCTGGCCATGTGAGTCTGGACTCAATGCCTCTGGCTGTTTTCTCCTTCATATCTACAGTAAAAACCTTCTCAACCATACATAGGAACAATCATGACATTGTTTTTATTTATGTATTTTTCATTTATTCATATATGCAAAATCTGGGAGTGGCATATTTGAGTTCCCTTCCAAAGGACATGGCCTGTCTGAACCAAGGTGCTGGTTTGCCTCGCCTAAGGTATAAATCACCTGTCTCTGCTGGCCTCTGCCACCACCAAGTTTGACTCCAAATCTTAGAGTCCACCTCTTCAGCTGCTTCTTAGCTCTACCTGCTGTAACCACTGTGTCTTCTTATCGACATCGACTCTGTAAATATCTGTCTAGCTCCCCAAGCCTCCTAGTCCACCTGCTACGCTATCCATGTGGACATCTCCCTAAGACACGAATGCTTCTCCCTCTAATGAAACCTGCCCCTTTCCCCAAAGCTTTTCTCAGTCTACCTCTTCAGCTGCTCTCTCCTTTCCTCTGCTACTGGATAAATGTCACCCTCAAGCTTCCTACCTTAACTAAGCCACACCTCTGTGCCAGGAGGCTCCTCTCACCCCAATGGGCCCCTGTGACATGGGAAGGGATGCCTCTCTTCTGTGGTTTGGGAGATTTCTCTCAGTCTGCTTGGGAACACCAGAGACACTTACCTCCTCTGCTCCCTTTGTTCTCAGCTCCGTTGGGAAGCTTCCTTGCCTACCCCCCTCCCCCCCCAGGATCTGCTTGCTAAGTCCTGCGGCTCCTCTCTGTCCTCCTGGGCTTCAATGATTTTGTAATTCTCGGGAGGAATTCCTATCTGGCTCCTGCTCTTTCTCTCTTTTGGAACTTAATAGATCCATTCTTCTAGTGGAGTTCTGTTTCGAGACTCTTTCTCTTTTCCTCCTCAGACTCGGAGATTTGCTTTGAGATTCACTGTCTTCCAGCACACAGCTTGGCCTCAGTACAGCTCAGTGGTCAAAGCTGGTACCCTTGCTTTCCAGTTCTGTCACGTGATAACAGCTTCTGCCACTGAACAAACAAATGATTCCAAAGTCTCTAAAGCAGAGCTACAATTTCTCTCTTCTAAATTTCCCAAAGTCTCTTATCTTTAAGGTTTTTCTACTTTCCACTCTTAAAAATCTTTCATCTCTATGATTTATTTGTTCTCTGCTCTAAAAAAACCAAGTCTCTTAGAACTATGTTGTAAACTCTCTCAGGATTTGTAAGTTCATTGGGTATGGTTTAAAAAAAAAAGGATCTCTAAAATTTGTACCAAAAGTCATCTTAAAACTTGTAACCAAAGTTGATAATTTATAAATCTATACATAGGTAATATTAATTAGCTATGATATATTATATATGTGATTCAACTCTTGTTTAATAAAATAGATATTTTTAAATAGCAACCACGTGGTTCACCTCCATCTTGGCTGATGGAAGGATGGAAGCAACCATGTGGTTGGCAGTCATCAGGTTAAAAGAGAGTAATAAATAATGTTTATGAATTCCTAAGGTTATAAATGTATAAGCAAAAGTGACTTAGAGATCTATATACTACCACTTATATCTTTGCTAATTGCTCAACATCAAGCTTCTGAAAAGTTTAAATAAGAAACAACTGTTTTTTAAAAAAGAAACTATTTATTTATTATATGTATATGACTACACTATATATATCTTCAGACACACCAGAAGAAGGCATCAGATCCCATTACAGATGGTTGTGTAGTTGGGAATTGAACTTAGGACCTCTGGAAGAGCAGTCAGTACCCTTAACCACTGAGACATCTCTCCAGCCCAGAATAACATGTTTGATGAGTAAGGTTTATGAGTTCCTAAGGTCAACTCAGGTTCACAATAATGACTTGAAGATGTGTGTTTAGCCTCTTTGTCTTGCTGACTTTGCTAAGCTTTAGCTGCTTGGAGAAGCGGACACATGCCTCATCCTTAGCTCAGAAGCTCTCTTCAACTGAAAACCAATTGCAAACAAAAATTTAGTTATCTCCAAGGGAGTCTCACTGAGTTAACAAACTATTCTTATTTTTTCTTACATAATTTTTTATTGATTTTTTGTGAATTTCATATCATGTACCCCAATTCCACTCATTTCCTAGTCCTTCCATATACATCATCCACTCCTCTAACCTCCCCCACAAAAGAAAATTAAAAAATAAAAATTAAAAAATTCAAACATGTATCCATGGAAGTTGCAGTGTGTCATGTTGTATAATACACACACCCCTTGGCCCACACAGGTTTACTTGCAAATGTCCATTGCAACATTTATTCCATTGGTCTGGTTTGAGACCTCTGCTTCTGCTACATTATCAACACAGTATCCTTACTGAAATCCTTCCTGGACAATGTGCTGTTGCCCTCAGTCATGGAGATCCTGCAGCTTTGGTTCTGCAGAACCATCTCCTTTGTGTGCTCCAGCAGGTCATTGACGGGGTAAATGTTGATAAAGGCTAAGTCAAAGCCCTGGATCTGGGCCTGGGTGTTATCTCAGTTGGTCGCCTGCCAGTTCTCCTATGCAGTGGCCAGTGAGGAGCAAGGTCAGCTCTGTGCAACCCTCAAACATCAACATAGCTTCAGGTGACAGCCCAGACCACAGACATCTGCATGGTCTTTGGTGGAAACATGGGCCATGGACGTTGGCACAGATGGCTACTATGGTAGGGTCATGGACGCAGACATGGCCCCTGTGGCAGCATGGCTTAGACATCACTATGGCCTCAAGTGGCAGCACAGGCCTCTCACAACAAGCTGTTCTCACATCCGTGGTGTTTCCAGTTCTGTCTCTCTTCATAGAGCACAAACGGTTCTGTTTCTCTTTCTCTACCGTCTCTCCATAACATACTTGCTCATTGTAGTGGTACCCACAAGGCTGGGCATGAGGCCTACCCACAAACTAATGTTGTGTTAGGTAGGCCGCATGCCCAGCAGTAGAGAGCTGACAGGAAATGAATTCAGAGGTGTCTTGGGAGGTTCTCTGTCTGATAATGTTGAGTCTGTCCTTTTCTTCTTATATTTTATGTTTATTTTTTATTTTATTTATATTCAAAAAATTTCTGTTCTTTATTTACTTCCATTCTTTTTTTCTTTTCTCTCTCCTTCTCTCCCTTTCTCTTTACCCTACAGGTCTTTTCATATAGAATATGGTCCCTCCCCGCCTTTTGGGGCATTCCTGAGTGTGTGAACGAGTGTGTCTCTGCATCTGTCTGTCTCTTGTGCCTTTTCTGTCTGTATGTTCATACTGTCCTGTTTGAATGTGTTGGTTTTTTATCTTATAATATTCTGTTTTATTACTAAACATTTCTTAGAAGCCTGTTTGTTTTCTAATGCAAGACAGAAAGGGATCTGGATGGGCTTGGAGGTGGGGGAATTGAGAGGAGTAGAAGGAAGAGAAAACATAAAGAAAACACATTTTAAAAATAAGGGGGCTGGAGACATGGCTCAACGACTAAAAGCACTGATTGCTCTTCCAGAGGTCCTGAGTTTAATTCCCAGCAACCACATAGTGGCTCACAACCATTTGTTATGGGATCTGATGCCCTCTTCTGGAGTGTCTGAAGACAACTACAGTGTACTTACATATAATAAATAAATAAATCTTAAAAAAATTAATGAATAAAATTAAAAGTAGTAGAGATTACAATTATTAGCCTAATAACTAAAGGAACAATAATAAAGTGACTTGATTTGCCAAACTGCTTATTTATATATATTTTTGATTTAAGAGTAAACCAATTTTTAGGCAAGATCTCTGAAGAAAGTGAGTCATACAACTGGTTTTCATCATCCACAATTAAAACTCAAGATTTTCCATTTTTCTCATGTGTGTGTGTGCGCGTGCGTGTATAGAAAAGTGAAATTAGCCCATATCTATCACTTTCCACAAAACTAACTTCCAATGGATCAAAGACCATTGTGTGAAACCTGAAACTGCTACAAGCAAACATAGGCAGTGCCTATGGGACATAGAAATCGACTTTCTGAATAGGACTTCATTTGTCCAAGAATTAAGGCCAGCTATTGACAACTAAAATCAAAAAGCTCCTAGACAGGTAAAGAAACAATCAGATGGTTTAAGAGTAAGCCCACAGACTAGAAGAAAATCTTTGTTAGCTATATACTTAACAGAGGTTTAATTTTCAGAATATACAAAGAGCTAAAGACAAACAAAACAACAACAAAACAAACAAAAAACAAAATTAAAAGAAAACAAAAAAATCTCGAGTTAAAAAATAGTCATATAAAAATGAATGAACAAACAAACTCAAGCAGCTCATTTAAAAAATTGGGCCAGGCGGTGGTGGTGCACACCTTTAATCCCAGCACTTGGGAGGCAGAGGCAAGCGGATTTCTGAGTTTGAGGCCAGCCTGGTCTACAGAGTGAGTTCCAGGACAGTCAGGGCTATACAGAGAAACCCTGTCTTGAAAAACAAAACAAAAAACAAACAAACAAACAAACAAACAAAAAAGGCTTGTGATCTGAACAGGGAGTTCTCAAAAGAAGAATTAAAAATGTCTAAGAAGTATCTTTAAAATTTTCATCATCTCTTGCAATTAGTGAAGTGCAAAACAACTTGGGGATGTTGTACATCCAATTTCAGCTTATCCCTAACTAGCTTACAAATAAATGAGACTCAGGCTATGGTTATTTTATTTGGCTTTGACAATTACTGGAGGGTAACCTGTGATCCTGTGTTCCTGGGGAGTTGAGATGGAGAGTGAGGCTGCCATTGGTGTGTGTGCTGTGTGGGATCAGGTCTCTGCTCCTGGCAGGCATCGGTGGGAGCCAGAAGTTGTCCAGGTCTCTGGCTGAGAGGGAATTCTGCTTCCCTGGTATACTGGGACTCTGGACAGGGTTTAAGGTCTCACCTGTGAAGCTGAGTGTGCCTGAATATCTAGGGGTTGAGCTGCAACTGCTGTGAGGTTTCAGATCCAGTGCGGGGCCTCTGCTCCTGGCCAGCACACCAGTGAGCTGGAAGATGCCCCAGTCTCTATCATGAAGTGTATTTTTTAAAGACAAAATATATAGTAGAATTTCTGGAGTGCAGATTAAAAGATTTTTACTGAGACATTTGATGTGCATGATTTCATAAAATAACTTTAAGTTTCTGGTGTATGATTGAGCTGCACATCATTGAAGGTCTTATTCCTGGCTCTACTCTTTGCTTTTCTTTAGCCTTTGCTTGAAGTGACTTGATATTAAACGCATGTATTCTGTTCATCCGGATTTAAAAGAAAGCAGGGAAGTTTCCTCTAAGTTTTACTTATTATTGAAATAGAAACAATAAAGAAATCACAAAGGCAGACAGCCCTAGAGATGGAAAACCTAGGAAAGAGAACAGGAGTCACAGATGCAAGCATCACCAACAGAATACAAGAGATAGAAGAGAGAATTTCAGCAGCAGAAATACAGTACAAGACATAGACACAACAGTCAAGGAAAATGTAAAAAGCAAAAAGCTCCTATTTCAAACATTCAAGAAACACAGGACACAATGAAAAGACCCAACCTGAGAATAATAGGTATAGAAGAGAGTGAAGGGCCAGCAAACATCTTCAACAAAATTATAGAAGAAAACTTTCCTAACCTAAAGAAAGAAATACCCACAAATATACAAGAAGCCTACAGAACATCAAACAGATGGGACCAGAAAAGAATTTCCTCTCATCATATAGTAATTAAAGCACCAAGTGCACATAACAAAGAAAGAATGTTGAAAGCACTAAGGGGAAAAGATCAAGTAACATATAGAGGCAGACCTATTAGAATTACACCCAACTTCTCACCAGAGACTATAAAAGCCAGAAGATCCTGGGCAGATATTATACAGTCCCTAAGAGTAGCTCCCAGGCTACTAGACCCAACAAAACTCACAATTATCATAAATGGAGAAACCAAAGTTTTCCAAGACAAAACCAAATTTAAACAATATTGTTCTACGAATCCAATCCTACAGAGGATAATAGAAGGAAAAGTCCAACACAAGGAGGGAAACTACACCCAAGAAAAAGCAAGAAATTAATCTTTTCACGACAAACCCAAAAGAAGAAAAATACAAACATAATTCCAACTCTAACAACAAAAATAACAGGAAGCAACAATCATTGGTCCCTAATATCTCTCAACATCAATGGACTCAATTCTCAAATAAAAAGACATAGACTAACAGACTGGGTATGTAAACAGGATCCAGTATTTTGCTGCATACAGGAAATACACCTCAGAGTCAGACAGACATTCCTTCCAAGTTGGGAAAATTTTTTTCCAAGCAAATGGTCCCAAGAAACAATCTGGAGTAGACATCCTAATATCCAACAAAATAGACTTTCAACCAAAAGTTATCAAAAAAGATGGGGAAGGTCACCACATACTTTTCAAAGGAAAAATCCACCAGGGTGAATTCTCAATTCTGAACATCTGCAAGGGCACCCACACTTGTAAAAGAATTGCTGCTAAAGCTCAAAACACACATTGAACCCCACACAATAATAGTAGGAGATTTCAACACCCCACACTCAGCAATGGACAGATCANGGAAACAGAAACTAAACAGAGACACAATAAAACTAAAAGGAGTTATGAACCAATTGGATTTAACAGATATCTACAGAACATTTCACCCTAAAATAAAAAGAATATACTTCTCAGCACCTCATGATAACTTCTCAAAAACTAACCATACACTTGGGCACAGAACAAACCTCAACAGACATAAGATCATTGAGTTAATCCCAGTATTCTATCTGACCACTATGGACTAAGACTGGTCTTCAATAGTACAAAAACAACAGAAAGCCCACATACGTGTGGAAGCTGAACAACTATCTATTCAAAAATAACTTGTTCAGGGAAGAAATAAATAAATTAAAGACTTTTTAGAATTCAATGAAACAGCCCTGTAACTCCAAAGGAAATAGATGCAGTTATTAAAAGTCTCCCAACCAAAAAGAGGCCAGGGCCAGATGGTTTTAGGGCAGAACTCTATCAAACCTTCAAAAAAGATCTAATACCAATACTCTTCAAACTATTCCACAAAATAGAAACAGAAGGAACACTACCCAATTCTTTCTATGAAGTCACAGTTACACTGATACCTAAACCACAAAAAGACCCAACAAAGAAAGAAAACTACAGACCAATTTCCCTTGTGAATATGGATGCAAAAATACTCAAAAAAAATCTTGCAAACCAAATCCAAGAACACATCAAAATGATCACCCACCATGATCAAGTAGGCTTCATCCCAGGGATGAAGAGATGGTTCAATGTATGGAAATCCATCAATGTAATTCAATATATAAACAAACTCAAAGAAAAAAACCACTTGATCATCTCGTTAGATGCAGAAAAAGCCTTTGACAAAATACAACACCCATTTATGTTAAAAATACTGGAGAGATCATGAATTCAATGTACATACCTAAATATAATAAAGCAATATACAGCAAACCAATAGCCAACATTAAAATAAATGGGGAGAAACTCAAAGCAATCCCATTAAAACCAGGGACTAAACAAGGCTGCCCATTCTCTCCCTGCCTATTCAGTGTAGTACTCGAAGTTCTAGCCAGAGCAATTAGACAAAAAAAGATATCAAAGGGATACAAATTGGGAATGAGGAAGTCAAGCTATCACTATTCACAGATGATATGATAATATATATAAGTGACCCCCCAAATTCTACCAGAGAGCTCCTACAGCTAATAAACAGCTTCAGCAACGTGGCTAGATATAAAATCAACTCAAAGAAATCAGTAGCCTTCCTCTACTCAAAGGATAAATTGGCTGAGAAAGAAATTAGGGAAATACCACCTTTCACAATAGTCACAAACAAAAGAAAATATCTTGGTGTGACTCTAACCAAGCAAGTGAAAGATCTGTATGGCAAGAACTTCAAGTCTCTAAAGAAAGAAGTTGAAGAAGACCTCAGAAAATTGAAAGATCTTTCATGCTCATGGATTGGCAGGATTAATATAGTAAAAATGACTATCTTACCAAAAGCAATCAATAGATTTAATACAATCCCCATCCAAATTCCAACTCAATTTTTCATAGACTTAGAAAGAACAATTCTCAAAGTTAATTTGGAATAACAAAAAACCTAGGGTAGCAAAAACTATTCTCAACAATAAAAGAACTTCTAGGGGAATCACCATCCTTGACCTCAAGCTATACTATAGAGCAGTAGTGATTAAAAACTGCATGGTATTGGTACAGGAACAGGCAAGTAGATCAATGGAATAGAATTGAAGACCCAGAAATGAACCCACAAACCTATGATCACTAGATCTTTGACAAAGAAGCTAAAATCATTCAGTGGAAAAAAGACACCATTTTCAACAAACGGTGCTGGCAGTTTGCATGTAGAAGAATGCAAATTTATCCATACCTATCTCCTTGCACAAAACTCAAGTCCAAGTGGATCAAGGACCTCCACATAAAACCAGATATACTAAATCTAATAGAAGAGAAAGTGAGAAGGAGCCCTGAACTCATTGACACAGGGAGAAATTTCCTAAATATAACTCCAATTGCTCATGCTCTAAGATCAAGAATTGATAAATGGGATCTCATGAAACTGGAAAGCTTCTCTAAGGCAAAGGTGTAGTCAATAGGACAAATCGGCAATCTGCAGATTAGGAAAAAAAAATTTCACTAACCCCACATCTGATAGAGGGCTAATATCCAAACCTCAAGAAGCTAACCTCCAGAAAAACCAAACAACCTAATCAAAAAATGTGGTATAGAACTGAAAAGAGAATTCACAACAGAGGAGTCTCAATTGGCTGAGAAATACCTAAAGAAATGTTCAGAGACCTTGGTGATCAGGGAAATGCATATCAAAATGACCCTGAGATTCCACCTCACACCAATCAGAATGACTAAGATTAAAACTTCAGGTAACAGCACATGTTGGGGAGGATGTAGAGAAAAAGGTACACTCCTCCATTGCTGGTGGGATTGCAAACTGGTACAATCACTCTGCAAATCAATCTGGAGGTTCCTCAGAAAACTGGAAATAGATCTACCTGAAGATCCAGCTATTGCACTCTTGGGAATATACCCAAAAGATGCCCCACTAGGTGACAGGGGCACATGTTTCACTATGTTCATAGTGGCCTTGTTTGTGCTAGCCAGAATCTGGAAAGAATCCAGATGTCCCACGACAGAGGAATGGATACAGAAAATATGGTCCATTTATGCAATGGAATACTACTCAGTTATTAAAAAGAGGACATCCTGAGTTTTGCAGGCAAATGGATGGAACTAGAAAATATCATAGTGAGGTAACTTAGACCCAAAAGAACATGCATAGTATGTACTCATTAGTAAGTGGATATTAGTCAAAAAAAAAAAAAAAAAAAAAAAAAAAAAAGAATACCCAAGATACAATCCACAGATCTCAAAAAGGTCAACAAGCTGAAGGGATCAAGTGTGGGCACCTCAATCCCACTTGGGATAGAGAAGAAAGCAATCACAAGGCGGGGGGAGGGAGGGACTTGGGTGGGAAAGGAAAAGGGAGGAAAAGAGTGGAACATGATCAGGTATTAGATGGGGGAAAATGACTGAAGCCCTAAGGGCCAGCAGAAAGAATGGAAACAGGCAACCTTGGGAGGTAGGAGGTGGGGGGACCTTTCAGAATATACCAGAGACCTGGGAGGTGAGAGACTCTCAGGATTCAAAGGGAAGGACCTTAGATGAAATGCCCTACAGTGGGGAGAGGGAACTTGTAGAGCCCACCTCCAGCAGAAAGGCTGGGCATCAAGTGAAGGATGGGGTTATCATCCCACAGTTAAAACTCTGACTTATAATTGTTCCTGTCTGTAAGAACTGCAGGGACAAAAATGGAGAAGTACCTGAGGAAAAGAAAGTCCAGCAATAGGCCCAAAGTGAGAGCCAGCTCAAGGGGAGGCCCCAAGGCCTGACACTATTACTGAGGCTATGGAGTGCTCGCAAAAATGGACCTATCATGACAGCCCTCCAAAAGACCCAACAAGCAGCTGATAGAGTCAGATGCAGATATTTACATCCAACCAATGTGCAGAAGCTGCTGATCCCTATGGTTGAATTAAGGAAAAGCTGGAAGAAGCTGAGGAGGAGGGTGACCCTATAGGATGACTAGTCTCAATTAGCCTGGATCCCATAGATCTCTCAGACACTGGACCACCAATCATGCAGTATACTACACCAGTTGATATGAGGCCCTCAACACATATACAATAGTTGGCTGTCAGGTCTGCTTTCAGTCAGAGAAGATGCACATAACCCTCCAGAGACTAGGGCCCTGGGGAGTGGAGAGGTCTGATGGGGTAGGGGGTGGGGACATCCTTGTGGAGACCAGGCTGTGGGGAGGAGTTATTGGGTGGGGAACAGTCAGATGGTGGACTGGGGCAGGGGGATAAACTCTGGAGTGTAAAAAAAAAAAAAAAGATTAAATAAAATAAAAAAAAAAAAAACTGTTTAAGACCTGAAAATGGAAATAGAAATAATAAAGAAAAGATAAACCGTGGGAATCCTGGAGATGGAAAACCAAGAGTAGAGGACAGACGTAACAGACACGAGTATCACCAACAGAATACAAGAGATAAAAGAAAGGATGTCAGGTAGAATACAAGAGATAGAAGAGAGGATGTCAGGTGCAGATGATAGGATGGAAGAAATTGATTCTTCAGTCAAAAAAATGTTAAATCTAAAATATTCCTGTCACAAAATATCCAGGAAATCTAGGATATCATGAAAAGACCTTGTTGTGGGAAATATTAAAATGTGACCTGCAGGCTTCCCATGCTATCGCCAGCAACTCTCTCTGCTAGCCCCCACAGCTTCTGATTGCTGTGTTCTCTTGTCTCTGAAACTGCTAGTTCGCTTGTCAGTGGTCCTACATTTCAGTAACCCAGTGAATCAAAACCCTAGATGCTTATAATTAACAAGTCAGATTTATGTATCAATAAATTCTTAATTCACAAGATGCCAATACAATCATTTCAAAACCAATTGATAATGATAAAAGCTGCCCACCTAGATTAGACAAATTATCCCACTTATTCTAACCTTTATGATATCATAACTACCTGTGGCTATTAAAGTCACACTGGTTCAAATTCTTCTTCCGGTCCATCCACTTCCATCTTAGCTCTTCTCCCAAGATACTCTCTGTTTCTGCAACTTTTATCTCTGCCTCCCTTTTCCCTGTCCAATCACAGGCCTCCTGTTGCATTAATATTTTAATGTAATTGGACATGGAAAATCCTGTTACAAAACCTAACCTAGGAATAATAGAAGAATAGATAAAAAGTCCCAACTTCAAGGACCAGAAAGTATCTTCAACAAAATCATAGAAGAAAACTTTCTCAACAGAAAGAGATGCATATAAATACACAAGAAGCTTACAGAAAACCAATTAGACTGGACCAGAAAAGAAGAGTATCCCACTACATAATAATCAAATTGCTAAATCTACAGAACAAAGAAAGAATATCAAAAGCTGCAAGGGAAAAAGGCCAGGTAACAAACAAAGGCAGACCTATCAGAATTACACGCAAATTCTCAACAGAGACTCTAAAAGCTAGAAAGGCCTGGAAAGATGGCTTGCAACTTCTTAAAAATCCATAGATGCCAATCTGGACAACAATACCCAGAAAAACTCTCAATTGTCATAGATGGAGAAAACAAGATATTTCAAGACAAACCTGAATTGAAATAATATCTATTCACAAATCCATCTCTACAGAAAATATTAGAAGAAAAACTGCAACCCAAGGTGGATAACTATACTCAAGAGAACACAGGAAATAAGTAATTTCATACCAGCAAAAACAAAATAAGGGACACACACACACACACACACACACACACACACTAACATCACCAACACCAAAATAATAGGTATTAACAATCGCTGGTCATTAATATTTCCCAATATCAACGGACTCAATTTCCCAATAAAAAGACAGTATAAAAAGAATCCACCATTCTACTGAATACAAGAAGCACTCCTTAGCCATAAAGATAGACATTACTTCAGATTAAAGGGATGGATAAAAGTTTTCCAAGAAAACAGGTTCAAGAATCAAGATTGAGTAGCCATTCTAATATCTAATAAAAATAAACTTTCAACCAAATTAATTAAAAGAGACATGGAAGGACATTTAATACTCATCAGCGGAAAGTGCTACAAAGATAATATCTAAGTTCTGAATATCTATGGTCTAAACACAAGGGCACCCACATTTGTAAAAAGAAACATTGCTAAAGCTTAAATTGCACATCTAACCCCATACATTAATAGTGGGAGACTTCAACACACCACTCTTACCAATCAGTAGGTCACCCAGACAAAAAAGTAAACAGAGAATTAATGAAAGCAACAGACACTATGAAGCAAATGGACCTAACAGACATCTGTAGAATATTTCACCCAAACACAAAAAAATACACCTTCTTCTCAGCACCTGATGGAGTTTTCTCCAAAACTGTCAGAAAGTCAGTCACAGAGGAAGCTACAACAGATACAAGAAAAATTGAAATAACTTCTTGTATTTTATCAGACTACCATGGATTAAAGCTGGACTTCAACAACAACAGAAACATCAGCAAGTCTATACACTCCTGGAAACTTAACAACTCTCTACTAAATGACCACTGGTCAATGAAGAAGTAAAGAAAGAAATTAAAGACTTTGTAGAATTCAATGAGCATGAAAGCACAACATCCTCAATTTATGGAACACAATGAAAGCAATGCTAAGAGGAAAGCTTATAGCATTAAATGCTTCCATAAAGGAATTAAAAATATCTTTACCAATAATTTACAAGTACATGTGAATGCTCTAGGAAAAAAAGAAGCAAACACAGTCAAGAGGAGTAGAAGGCAGGAAATAATAAAAATCAGGGCTGAAATCAATCAATTAGAAACAAAGAAAACAGTATAAATAATCAAGAAACCCAGACTGGTTCTTCGAGAAAAATAAGTAGACAAACCCTTAGCCAAACTAACTAAAAGACAGAGAGACAGTATGCAAATAAACAAAATCAGAAATGAAAAGGCAGATATAACAACAGACAAAGAAAAGATTCAAAGAATCATTAGGTTTTATGTCAAAAGCCTATATTCCAGCCGGGCATGGTGGCACACGCCTTTAATCCCAGCACTCGGGAGGCAGAGGCAGGCAGATTTCTGAGTTCAAGGCCAGCCTGGTCTACAAAGTGAGTTCCAGAACAGCTAGTGCTATACAGAGAAACCCTGTCTCAGAAAAAAAAAAAGCGTATATTCCACAAAATTGGAAAATCTCAATGAAATGCATGATTTTCTAGACAGATACCAATTACCAAAGTTAAATCAAGACCAGGGAAACTATTTAAAGAGCCCTATAAGTCCTAAGAAAATAAAGGCAATCATTAAAAGTCTTCCAACCGAAAAAAGCTCAGGGCCAGATAGTTTTAGTGCAGAATTCTACCAGACTTTCAGAGAAGAGCTAATACCAATACTCCTCAAACTACTCCACAAAATAGAACCAGAAGGCACATTACCAAACTCACTCTATGAGGCTAAAGTTACCCTGATACTCAAACCATACAAAGACTCAACAAAGAAAAATAATTTCAGACAGTTTCTCTTATGAACACTGATGCAAAAACACTCAATAAAATACTCTCAAACCTAATCCAGGAGCACATAAAAAATATCATCCACCATGGTCAAGTAGGCTTCATCCCAGGGATTGAGAGATGGCTCAATATATGAAAGCCCAATAATGTAACCCACCATATAAACAAACTGGAAAAAACCCCATATGATCATCTCATTAGATGCTGAAAAAGCCTTTGACGAAATCCAGCACCCCTTCATGTTAAAAGTATTAGTGATATCAGGGATAAAAGGTGAATATTTAAATATAATGAAAGCAATATACAGCAATCCAATAGCCAGAATCAAATTTAATGGAGAGAAATTTAAATCAATTCCACTAAAATCAGGGAGAAGAAAAGGTTGCCCACTCTTTCTGCATATAGCCAACATAGCTCTTGACATTCTAGCTCCATCAACAAGACAATGAAAGGAGATCAAGAAAATACAAACTGGAAAGGAAGAACTCAAACAATCACTATTCTTGGATAACATGATAGTATACATAAATGACCCAAAAAATTCTATGAGAGAACTCTTACAGATAATAAACACCTTTAGCAAAGTGACTGGATTAAAAAAATTAACTCAGCCCATCAGTGCCAGCCATGTGCCATCTGGGGCATAAACTGGGTAGAGGATCCCTGTCCCGCGCTACCTTCCCGCCAGCAAGAAATGACGCGGCACACANACAGGATCCTTCTACAGCAACGCTTTAATGCTCTTGAGAGGGAGAGCATAAGCTTCCAACAGGCAAAGGGCGAAGAGAAGAGAGGGGAGAAGAGAAGAGA